>NC_071089.1:46196154-46496154 GCF_027358695.1 Spea bombifrons | reverse complement strand
ATCCTGACCCCGCTGCCTGCCCGGCGCCCGGGACCGCATGTCCCGGGCGTCGGGCGCTAGACCCCGAATATAGGCCGCACCCCCACTTTAAAGACATAAAGTGGGGGAAAAAAGTGCGGCCTATATTCGGGCCAATACGGTATGTTGGTCTGATGCACATTACATTTGAATGAGCTGCAGACAGCTCACGACCTGCAGTTTGGAGGGGTGTCAGGGACATTAAACTGCCCCTTTAATTTTCAAGTGAAATTAGGAGGTTTCATACACCATACACTGCAATCTTACCCTAACAGATAAATGTAATATCTTGTGAAATGTCTAAATACTTGCAGCTGGAAAGCTTCACAGAATTCATTTACTAAATGTTCTGCCATCATATTATAAACTGACTAGACTTTTAAAATGGAATTTAAGAACATTTTCTAATTCTTTATTTATATTATCTAAACAGGCTGCAAGCAAACGAGTACACATTTTGGAATAGTGAAAATTACATGCATCCATCATAAAGAAATGTAATTACATATACACTTAAATTTGAGATATAAATATAACTTTAATCGTTTTACTACATTCAGTATCGCTGATGTTATTTTTAATGTATTAGATAAATTGTCTGATGAGGATTCCTAAAATTCCATTGATGATGCTTAAATAGCTTTTGAAATGCAATTTACATTTTGACTTAAGAGAGCTTTAATGGACAAATACAAATTTCAGAAGTCTCAGCCACATGGACTGTCCCTTGAAAACAGGAGCATCTGGTATCCCACCATACTATGCAATATGAAGGACCAATTCAGCTTTTCCTGGGCTGGAAACTCAAAGCTCTGTAATTCTACTCTTTATCCCTTTGGTACCGTAAATACTGGATTTGTTTGTCATTTTTATCAAATGTTGGTTTAATTCATGCTATAATGGTCTCCTATGCTTCAAGTTTTTTGATAAATGTAAAATAATGCACTTGGGACCTAAAAATCCTAGGGCAAAATATAGCATTGGCTATGGCAGTGACAACAGAAGAGAGGGACTTGGGAGTAATCATTTCTGAGGACTTAAAGGTAAGCAGGCAATGCAATAAAGTGACTGAAAAAGCAAGCAGTGTTCTGGTTACGCAGTTCTAAAAATTTCTCAAATTTGTCACCTGCCACATTTCAGTTATTTAAAGAAAAGGCAGCAAGATTTTGTTTTACTTTTAAAAAAGTTATATATTTTGTTTACATTTCAAAATGTTCAGGACTGCTAAAGTGCCAAAATGTGATATGGACCCCAAAAAAGAATTTGCGAAAAATCCACATTTGAAAACTCTAAAAGGACACATCCTGATTTTTGTCTTGTAAGGTCTTAAAACCATGAGACACCTATACATATGGGGTATTTTTGAAATTTTAGCCCCAAAACAACCCTACAAACCTATGCATGGGTGGTATCACTATAAATATAGAAAAATAGAAACACAGCTACAGCTGTGCTTAAAAGTTTTCATACCGTGGCAGAAATTGTGAAATGTTGGTATTGATTTAGAAAATATGACTGATCATGCAAAACAGGGACGTAGAAAAGGTGAGGCAGTCGTGTGTAAGGGCAGTGTATGTGTATATGTGTATTAATGGGCAGGTGTGTGTATGGGCAGTTGTGTGTAAGGACAGTGTTTGTGTATATGCGTGTTAATGGACAGGTGTGTGTAAAGGCCACGTGTATGTGTATCTGTGTGTTTATGGACTGGTGTGTGTAAGGGAAGTGTAAATAAAACAACCTGTGTAAAAAAATAGCTGGGTGGCACAATTTCCCATTCTTGCCTCGGGTACAAAACGAGCTAGCTACGGCTCTGATGCAAAAAACAGTCTTTTATTTAAGGCTAGTAATCATATGAAGCCATTTATGTTTAAATAGTTGTTTGGCTCCTTTTAAAATCATAATGATAATTACTACTCCCCCGCGCTCCCCTCACTAAATATGCTCAGTCGCGACGACTCACTACACTCCTCTGGTGACAGGTAGGGATGGTTGACGCATTACGTTTTGGGTCCATGTTTTTCACCCCCTTTTTTTTTTGGCCCTTCTCTATCCTCGGTGGCGGCAGGTCCTTACTCTGTTGCATTTGTCCTCCTTTTACATTCTTATTTTTACCGTCTCACCTCTTTGATGTATTCATATTTATCCGGAGCAACTAATTGTGGAGCTGTTTTCTGGTTCTGTTATGTATGTTTATTTTCCTTTTTCGGCTCCGTTTATTTGATGTATGCAGAATGCGTTGTCACCTTACCTCTGCTGGTTTTTCCACGATTCTCTGCCTCTTGTGGCCGGGCTGGATTGACCAAGCCAATTCTAGGTAGACCAAGAAAGATTTCAGACATAACTGCCAGAGGAATTGTCCTGGATACAAAAAAAAACCTCACAGGTAACCTCAGGAGAAATACAGGTTGCTCTGGAAAAAGATGGTGTGGTTTGTTCAAGTAGCACAATATGATGATTTCAATAAAAATGAGCTGCTTTTGTCAGAAATAAGTCTGATTACAATATGCCCAACAACACCTTGACACCCCTCACAGCTTCAGGCGCACTGTAATTTGCAGTGACAAGACCAAAAGAGAACTTTATGGTCACAACTATATTTGGAGAGTGGTCAACAAGGTCTATAGCGAAAAGAATACCATTCCCACTGTGAAGCACGTCGGTGGCTCACTGATGTTTTGGGGATGTGTGAGCTCTAAAGGCACAGGACATCTTGTGAAAATTGATGAATGCAGCATGTTATCAGAAAATACTGGCAATTTACATTCTTCCGCATGAAAGCTGCGCATGGGACTCACTTGGACTTTCCAGCATGACAATGACCCTAAGCACAAGGCCAAGTTGACCCTCCAGTGGTTACAGCAGAAAAAGATGCAGGTTCTGGAGTGGCCATCACCGTCACCTGACCGTAATATCATCGAGCCACTCTGGGGAGATCTCAAATGTGCGGTTCATACAAGATGACCAAAGTCTTTGCATGACATGGAGGCATTTTGTCATGATGAAGGGGCAGCTATACCACCTGCATGAATTTGGGGCCTCATAGACTACTATTACCAAAGACTGCTTGATAGTCATTGATGCTAAATGGGCAATACACAGTATTAAGAAATAAGGGTATGCAGACTTTTTTATAGGGGGTCATTTCTTTTTTTCTATGTTGCCATGTTTTATGATTGTGCCATTCTGTTGTAACCTACAGTTGCATGCCCCCCAACTGTCCCGATTTGGGCGGGGCAGTCCCGATTTTGGGACTCTGTCCCGCTGTCCTGCCTATCCCTACCTCTGTCCCGATTTGCATGGGCGGAGGAAGGGTGAGGCGAGAGCGGTACTTACCTCGGGCGCAGCTGTGAGGGGGCGCATAGCCGCTCGATTTAAGAAAAAAATTTGGTGTAGGATATTTTTATTATTTTTCTTATCTGTGTTTTGTGATTTATTGTGTTGATTTTATTTGCTGGCTGTATCATACTGTCTGCAATACTTTTTTGACTTTTAGTTTATTTTTTTTTACTTTTTCAATGTATTTTAACTTTTCTTCGGCTCTTGATTATTAGTTTCTATCCAATCAGCATTACTCACTATAGATAGAGAATCGCATTCATTGGGATGCAAGACTGCCAGTGTGGAGGAGCATGGATGACAGTCCCCTTCAACGGTTCACAGGCTGCTGCTAGATAACTTTTACATTTTTACTTTTTATTATTTTTATTTTTTACATTACTGACTTTTTTTACTCACTATCACGTTTATTGGGAATGCAAGGCACCCATTCATAACGGAAGCCTCTGCGTTAATGATTTCTGAGTACTGCCAGGTAGGGGTGTACACAGGCACACACACTGCTACTTATGAAGATATGGAATGTTTTTATGGATTAAACCCAGGGCCGGCCCTACAATTTGCCGCCCCAAGCGGTTTTTTTTTTTTTGAAGCGGGAGGAGAGAGAGAGAGAGGGGTGCCGAGTGGTTTTCGCTAACCCGCTCGGCGCCCCTCTCTCTCTCCTCTGCGGCGAGTCTCCCTGTTCGGTCTCAGTGCCGGCTTGTAATGCAGAGCGCCGGAAGTGACGTGAATTTCCGGCGCTCACCATTACAAGCCGGCACCGTGGCAGAGCAGGGAGACTCGCCGCAGGACTGTTTAAAGGTAAGTACCGGGGGGGGAGGTAGATAATGGTGTCGGCGAAGTTTAAAATGCCGCAAGCCCCCCCCTGGCGTCGGCGGCGGGGGGGCGGCATTTTAAACTTCGCCCCAGGCGGCGTTAAGTCTTCGGCCGGCCCTGATTAAACCATGACTCCCCTTTTCCATATTTGATGCAGCCATACAAATTATGCGTTGCTTTGTTCAGGACAAGTATGACCTTCATTTAAAGTTAGAGGAATACATAAAAATTATAACTAACATATTGATTTCTTCTGCACAGTATGTGCCACTGCTGAACAATGATTTATGTTTGGCTACATTCCCTGATTACATTAATACCTCACATACATAGATTTTTTCATATTTTGGAGGACCACATCCAACCCTTACATTTTATCCTATTTGTTTTTTATATAGATAT
The DNA here is from genome assembly GCF_027358695.1 of Spea bombifrons. Taxonomy (NCBI): domain Eukaryota; kingdom Metazoa; phylum Chordata; class Amphibia; order Anura; family Pelobatidae; genus Spea; species Spea bombifrons. Next base: position 46,491,582 of record NC_071089.1, on the reverse strand, counting down.
ATTTCTGGCTAAAATGGTGTTGACTTTTTTTTAATATTTATTTTTTGTCCCGTGTAAGTCTTTTCTGGACTTGAGTCTCTTGGAATAGGTCTGCATTCCCCATGTGGCACACTATGCACTAGCCTTGTCTTGCAGGAAGCAAGTAGGTATTTAGAATAGTTTTGCCTACGTCTATGATCCACCAAGTTTCATCTATGGCCTATTGGTTGCATTATTACACAACTCCTAAAATAAATAGTTTATTCATCCATATGATGACATTTCCCAGCTGTTGAAATGCATCAATTCAGTAGAGAAAAACAAATTATGTATGGATTCGTGTCAAGTTTATAAGCATTGCATTGTGAGCAATCTAAATTCAAAGATTTAAATAACTTCACATAGCAAGCAGTTTAGCAAATTCATTGGCAGAGACTGTGGACACAGACATATTGCAGATGTGGCTCTGGGAACGATATCAACGAATAATAGACTTCTTCTGTACCTCAGATGGAATGTTATGGGGCAATTAATGTTTCATTTTACCTAACACTGATCTATACACAAAACTTTGAGTAATGTACGGTAAATTAAATAACTGACAGTTTGGGTGCAGTTGGTTTAAATTCGAGTTAATGGTCACATGTCAACACATTTCCCAAGCACCAAAGGGTGCTGTAGGGCACTCCTTGTCAATGGATAGAGGAAATATTATTTAGAGAAGTTGCTAAAGGTGTACCACTTGCATGTATCATAATAATTTACTAAACATAAATAGGGAAAGTGTGTAAGTGAGTGTGAATTCATGCATGTATGCGTCTGAGCACGTATAATGGACTTAGCTGCTTAAATAGCCATGAAGGGATTGGGTGATAAGAATCAGGTGAGTAACCTTGGTGACAGAGGAGTAAAGGCGAGGGGAGGTAGGAAAAAGGTGAGGAAAAGAGAAAGAGGAGGGGTGATAAAGAGAAAAGATATAAAAAAGGAGATAAAGAAAAGAGTGAGATAAAGAAAAGAGGGAGAGAGAACAATGGAGAGATAAAGGAAAAAAAGTAAAGAAAGAGCTAAGGGAGAGCAGAGATAAAAACAAATTAATGACATGATGAGAAAGGGGAGAATCAAGATGACACTTGAGTCTCTCAGAGGAGACCACTGTGGCTTCAATCTTAGTGCAGGGTAAGTCGTTATGTACATATTATAGAGTTCAAATGCGATGTCTAAAGCAGATAGACTTGGTTGCATATTTCACAGAGGTTCACTGCTGGAAATCAAGAGATCAAAATTTTGTTTATTTAAACAATGTTTTGAAACTATATATATATATATATATATATACACACGGTATATATATGTACAGTGTGCATAGTGATCACTCCCAAAGCGGACTCCAATCTGCTGTGGGCTCTAGCCCCGGATCATGGTTAAAGGGGATTCCAAGATACTTTTGGCATAGTCCACAAGTGACTTTTCTTCCTCTCTCTTGGTATATATTAAATTAAAACATTATATATTATATTAAAACAACATTATATATTACATTAAAACAACACAAAACGTTTAATGGAGGTAGCATGAAGCCCCATTACTTTGTTGTTAATGATTGCCCCTTTGGGTCTCTCTAGAAGACTCTGGATGCTCTGGAGAGGACACCTGTTACAAATTCACAAAAACATTTAAAATAATCCTTGTTTATAGTGATGTTACATTGCATAAGACTCTGCTACACATCCTTTCATGATAGATTCCTTACATGAAATACACGAGTAGCAGGCTACCCGATTTCCAGTTTAGTGGCCGAGATTTTTATGTTATTGAGCTATCAGAATATTCTTGTAGTGGGTTTCACAAAACATCATATTTATTTAAAAAAATTGTTAGCATGCAGAAGACATTGCTATGCAAAGTATTAGAATAAAAAATATCTCATATATTATAAATCAAGCTGGGAAAGATACTTTATAATCTGTTCCACATATGTACTGATAAGCATAAAAACGTAAAATATGAGGACAGATAAGAGCCATTTGGTCTATCCAGTTTGCATATTTGTTCTACTCTTTCTACTCTTTGGTTTTTATAAACCAACCTATTAGTTGGATAAGAAATACTTCTTATCACATTGATGCCTCTATAAAACTATATTTTAACATTTTTCCTACTTTGAAATGTGATTTTGTCCTGTGCATGGTTTAATCTGTTTTTCATTCTTAACATGTTAAGCATTACCTTATTTCCTACTGTTTTTGAGTGGTGCTGTCTGTCCCACCACACAGCCCTATATCTTGAGGTCCCTGAAACAACCATTATTGCCAGTAGTGGCAATAATGGATAGAGATCTGGCTTGTACTCCATCTCTGCTGATTCCAGCATTTAAGATTAAACATAGATTCCAAGAATTATAACATTTTTAAAAAGCCCCACATTCTGTTTCTGTATTCCTAAGAATAAGAATATTTATCATACAAAAACAAAAATTACATCCCTTATTCAGTTTTTAGTATTTTAATTTCTAGCCTCCTTACAATACACGGTACCAATGCTTAGTTGATGACAGTCTCAAAAGTTGGCAAAAATGTTTTAAGCTGCAAGAGTTCTGTGATGGGTTGACTCCTGTCATGGTAGAAGTCCAGTCCTGTCAGTAACTCCACATCTCTGACCCGTGCAGCATGAGCACGAAGTCGTTCTTCAACCCATTCTGATTCTGGTTTACCATCCTAAAATATAATATGAGGTATAACCTTGTTAGGAGGCATGAAACAGCAGGGAGAGTCAAGTCTTACATATAAGGGTGGTCAGTAGTAACTAAAATTGAACTTACCTTCAAAAGAATTAAAAAAATCTTTCTGACAAAGACAGGGATTTTTTCAACATATAGGAAACTCTGAGAAACATCATTCCTGGCAGTTACCCAGCGCACTTAAGTTTAGGGAGTTAGCAGCGGTGGTTATATGCTTCTCTAAATAGCAGAGTTTTTAGTGGACATTTAAAGTTAGAGTAAGTAGAAGATGGTCTAATAGAACAGGGTAGGGAATTTCAGAGTACAGCGCATCATAAATCCTGGGCAATGGAGTGGGAAGCGGTAATAATGGTAGAACAAGATTCAATTCATGACAAGAGCAAAGATGGCATTTAGGAGGGTATTTGGACTTTAACTTTAATTCAGGAGGCTATGGGGAGCCTTTGTAGGGACTGGCATGCAGTGATGCAGCACGTGAAGAGCAACTAGATCAGATAAGTCTGCAGTAGTGTTTAAAATGGATGGGATATCACAAGGGAATTGGTTAGTATTTTGGTGGGTTACTTGACATGAGAGGTTAAAGAGAGAGCAGGGTCAATGCGGGCACCAAGGCAGAAAACTTGGTTGGTTTGGTAGATTCTCAATATTCATGGAGATATCAGGAATTGTGGATAATGGAGATGGGAGGTTTAACAAGATACTCAGCTTTGGAGATGTCAAGTTTCAGATAGTGGGATGTCATCCAATATCCAATTACAGAAAAAGTTGCGCTCTCAGATATTTTTTTGATCATTTGTAAAATTAAAGGCTCAGACAATACAGAAAGTATGTCTGGGGAAAAATAATGAATATAATTTAATTTAATGTTCCTAGGATGTGTTTGTTTTTTTAATAAAGATAGTTACATCATTGCTGTCAAGGTCTGTGTACGATATTGACCACCGTCTAACCAAGGTTCAGGAAAATATGAATAATTTTTACTTCCACAAAAAAGGGCCTAATGTCAGATTGCCAAAGATTTGTGGTAAGGACCTAGTGAATCACTGACTGCCATATTTATTAATAAACCACACCTACATAGTTACATAATGATGATGCCAACTGCCTTTTTTTCTCTTTGAGCAATACCACTTGTTCATAACTCATTTGTGTTCCATTTATAGTTAGAATATTATAGCACACTGCGACCCAAAAACACTTAATTGTAAAAAGGTATGTTTTAATCTCACTGTTATTTGATGGCTTCAAACACCAGAGTATTTGTCATTGTACAGTTCAATATATGGTCCAAAATAAAGTTAATGACACAAAGAAACCATACATATAAAATCTGAATATGTCCAGCTGTAGCAGACTACTATGTAATTTTTCACAGAACTAATATTATTAAATAGCACATGTACTTACTGCACAGCTCTCACTGTTATCTGCTCGGTGGGGAATGATGAATGAAAGGACATCAAGAGTTGCAGGGCAATTGAGAGGATTGATTCCCGTATCATTGCAGCTGGTCAGCACCATAAAGTAGTGTGTTGGGACTGGAATCAGAGTGCCTTGGACATGTCTAGGGGAGCAAAAGAGGAAGATATGCCTAAATCCCTATAACATTATATACAAGAATATGCATAGAATAGTTTAGAAAAAAAACAAAAGTGTTAAAAATCCTTGTGTATTCCTAGCAGCGCTCCTTCATGTAGGGCAATAAAAACTTACCCTCCCAATAGCCCTTTTAGTGAAATAATGCCAACAAAAGAAATCTGGAAAATAATAAAACTTTATTGGGAGGGACAAAATAGGAAGTCCCAAAGAGCAGCAACATGAACTTTAATTGAGGCAGGAGACAACTCCAGAAGCCTGAGTGGAGGAACTTGAGGTACATTACTAAGACACCACCATTCCAAGAAGATCTTCCAAATGGTGACATACATCTTCCTCATGACTAGTTTGCTTCTTTCTAATAGAAAGCAGTTCTGGATGGTCCGGAAGACATCAACAGAAGATTTGCAAACCATATCATCCTCGGCGAACTGGGGGCAACCAGGATGGCATCTGCATGGTCTGCCCTTATCTTCTTTATTACTCTGGGCAGTAGTGGAATTCACTCTATTGGCCAGTCTAGATTACCTGGCCAATTTTGGATGAAGGCATCCAAGGCCAGGGGACCTCTTTCAGAAGAGAGGAAGAAAAAGGCTTCTGTCTTTCTGTTTGTTATAGACGACATGAAGTCTATGTCTAGTAGGCTAAAATGAGAGGCAGTCTCTTGAGAAAATCCCTGGCTCAATTCTCCTAGGTCAATAGGATGCCTGCTTAAATAGCCCACTTGAAGACTTTGAGAACCCTAAATGTGCCCAACAGCAGAGATTGTTTTCTGCCAAGGCGAAAATGCGAGCCACTAAGTTACCCCAGAGGGGACTCCTTGGGCCCCCCTGTCTGTTTAGATAAGCCACCACAGTATGGTTCTCTGATAGGGATAGAAACCCTTAAGTTAAGTGGACCTGTAATGAACCCAGAGTCCGAGTAGAAAAGTCTATAGAAGACTGGTCAAGGCCCAAAAAACTGAATTCTTGAAGGAAGACGTTAGATCCAGTACCATGTACTACCATGATATGTCTGAGGGAGCATGATGGACTTCTCATCACTTCTTCCTGAAGATGGGGTATCTTTTCTTATGGAAGAAAATACATCTGTATTGAGGTATCCACTACTGGGCATTTAGAGGGTTAAAAGGCATATCATGGGGCACAGTGGCATATAGGGGGTTTAAGGCATTTATGGGACAGAGTGACAAGCCTGGGGGCTGATGTGCATAACTGGGGGGCAGGTTGGAAAATAAAAGGAATTAAAAACAAAATATTTTTTTCAATCATAGCTTTTATTAAAAAAAAATAGTTTACATGAATTAACATTTACTGGTAAAACTTTTTTCCTATTGGGTCGTCTTATATTCAGGCTTATTCTTTTTTCTCCCTAAATTAATATTCAGATTTTGGGGGGGTCGTCTTAAAATCGAGCAAATACTGTAATTTGAACCCCTCATCTCCTGCTGTTACCTCTGTTTTCCACCTGGTATGTCTGTATCCTGCCTGTCTCCATACCCTGCTGCCAAGGCCGGCCGAAGACTTAACGCCGCCTGGGGCGAAGTTTAAAATGCCGCCCCCCCCGCCGACGCTGGGGGGGGGCGTCATTTTAAATTTTGCCGACGCCATAATCTACCCCCCCGGTACTTACCTTTAAACAGTCCTGCGGCGAGTCTCCCTGCTCTGCCACGGTGCCGGCTTGTAATGCTGAGCGACGGAAATTGACGTCACTTCCGGCGCTCTGCATTAAAAGCCGGCACCGAGACCGAACAGGGAGACTCGCCGCAGAGGAGAGAGAGAGGGGCGCCGAGCGGGTAAGCGAAAACCACTCGGTGCCCCTCTCTCTCCTCAGCTTAAAAAAAAAACAAAAAAAGAGCTTGGGGCAAAGTGCCGCCCCTTCTAAAGTGCCGCCTGGGGCAATTGCCCCAGTCGGCTCCATTGTAGGGCCGGCCCTGCCTGCTGCTCTCAAAGGGTTAAATTTGGTGCCCTCTAGTCTAGCTTAATTGCGATTGTAAGCCAAGGTGTGAAACATCTGCCTCCTGTAGGCAATCACCTTATCTGAACACTTAATGAGGCAGCCCTATACATTCCTAGGCCTCACTTGGAAATGTAGCTGCTGTGGCCTTATCCCCAGTGGACTCCTCGTAAGTGGGTAGTTAAGAGTTACACTGGAGTTAAACTGGAGGGAAATTACATAGAAAGTATCATTGCAGATAGCAGGTAACCCACATAAGCACTTGCTTGCTTCAGCTCCATCCTTACTATGAACCCATACATGTTACCATGTCCTCTTCCCACAAATCTTACAATTACTGCAGCCTCTGCACCCCTTGACAACCCCTCCACAATCCACATATCTCCATCCCGTCTGCTATCACCCCACCTTAGCTCATATGCCATTCTCAAGTGAAGGCATCCAATGCCCACTTATCACAATCCAATTTGTTATCTGTCTGTATCCTACTCCTGTGCTCAGATGACACCTTGCAATCTAACACAAACTACCGCAATCCCTCCAATCTTAAATCAATCCACTGAACCCCAGCACCCCTTTCTCCTGTGCCCTCTGGAATGCACACTCTGTGCAACAAACTAACTGCTGTCCATGACCTTTTCATCTCTAACCACCTTAGTCTTCTAGCACTCACCAAAACATGGCTGACATCCTCAGACACCGCCTGGGAGGTGGTGTTGGCATTCTCCTCTATCCTCGTTGCACCTTTCAATGTCTACCACCAATTCTCTCTCTCTCTCGTCTTTTGAAGTACACACCGTCCGTCTTTTCTCTGTGCTCTTTGCGTTGCAGTAATTGACTTTCCTCCTGGCCCCACCACACATTTCTTTGATCACTTTGCTGCTTGGCTTTCCCACTTTCTTTCGTCCACCATCCCTACACTAATCCTAGGGGACTTCAATATACCTATTGATGACCCATCCTCACCTGCCGCTTCCAAACTACTTTAACTCTCCTCCTCTCTCGGACTCTCACAATGGACTAACTCCCGGATGCACTGTGGCACTCATCAAATCGATCTAGTGTTCTCCCACCTTTGTTCCGCAGCTTACAGATACACTACGGCCATTCCTCTCAAGTATACCCTCCTCCTCCTCCTATCCTGACACAGCTACAGCTCAGTATAACCATACACTAGCCTCAGCCCTATATATGGTGCCCCTGTAACTGTACGCAATCCCCCATGCCGTCCACCTCAGCTATGGCATTCCACACAGACGCGCTTCCTTCAAAGGTGTTCACGTACCGCGGAGCGCCTGTGGAGGAAGTCTCGTTCACCTGAAGAACTTCATTCACTACAAATTCATGCTCCGTTCCTATGCATCGGCCCTCCATCTCTCTAAACAACCATATTTCATTTCATTAATCTCCTCTTTTTTCCCATAATCCTAAAGGTCTATTCTCCACTTTTAACACCCTTCTCAGGCAAACAGCACCTCCCTTCCCCTCCAACTTCTCTGCCCAAGAGCTTGCCACCTACTTCAAAAACAAAATTGACGCCATCAGGGACAACATCCTCCCCCATAGTGTCAATCACATGGTACCTCAACCTCCCTCCTCACCTCAATCCATCCTCACCTGCTTCAGCCCAGTTATACCCTTTGAGGTTACCAAGGTCCTGTTATCCTCCCACCTCACTACCTTTCCCCTCGACCCTGCACCTTCACATCTCCTACCCCCCCTCTAGTGTCCTTACCCCAACCCTAACCCACATCTTTAATCTCCTTTTCCTCTGGTGTATTTCAATCCTCATTCAAACATGCCATCATCTCCCCCATTCCCTTGATCCCACATTGATGAACTCATGTCTTTTTTCAGCCTTTTTTCAGTTATATAACTATATAACTAAACTAACTTCCAGTTTCACTTCTCCCACTAGCTTCCAAACTGCTGGAACGATTAACCTACAATCAACTAACAAACTTTCTGTCTTCAAACTCTCTACTTGACCCTCTACAATCCGGTTTCCATCCACAGCATTCACTAAAATTGCACTCACTAAAATTACTAATGACCTCCTCTCAGCTAAAACAAAAGGCCAATTCTCACTGGTTATTCTCTTGGACCTCTCAGCAGCCTTTGACACAGTTGACCACCCCCTCCTCCTACAAACCCTCCATGCTCATGGCATCCATGGCACGGCTCTTTCATGGCTTAAATCCTACCTTTCTAACCATACTTTTAGTGTCTCATTCACTGGAACTTGCTCCTCTCCCCTACCACTATCTATTGATGTTCTTCAAGGCTCAGTTCTTGGGCCTCTGCTATTCTCCATCTACACTTCTTCCCTCGGACAACTTATTTCTTCCTTTGGTTTCCAGTACCACCTATATGCAGATGACACCCTAATCTATATTTCTGCTCCTGACCTTTCCCCCTCTCTTCTAACTCGCCTTACTGTCTATCAGGAATTGCATCATGGATGGCGTCGGGTTACCTAAAGCTCAACATCGCTAAGACCAAACTCAGGGTAATCCCGCCATCTGCTCTATCCACCTTTCCTGATATCTCTATTACCGCTGACAACTCCACTATCCAACCAACAGACCAGGTTCTGCTCTCTCCTTCATCCCTCACATCGAGTCCCTCACCAAATCCTGCTGCCTCCACCTGAAAAACATCTCCCAAATCCGCCCTTTCCCCACACAAGCAACCACCAAGTTACTAATCAACTCCCTTGTGTCTTATGAAGCAATGAGTCCCATATGAGTAATGTTTGAAACTGTGCCATTTGGATGTCTAACAAGTTATAGATCCAAACAAAAAATACTTATCTTCTTTCACCCAAGCGTCACAAAGAGGACCATGCAATACAATGGCATGCAGAAAAATTCTGGTATGGAGCAGAAGTGGTATAGAGAGACAGACAGACAGACAGACAGATATATAGATAGATAATACTTTTTACTCACAGTTTAATTTCATCAAGTGCATCAACATGCCCATCATAATTGTAATCAAAGACTGGACCACTGACCACATTCAAACCGTTTCTTTCTGAAGCATATTTCACCAGAAGTACATTATGTAAATAGTCCCATATTTCTAGGGGAAAACAATTATTTATTATTGTGTAGTCACCTACCATATGTAGCAGTGACAAAATGGACTCCACTTAACATCAAGCCATATTTGTAGAATGCACTGGGAATGCAGCAGTTGGAGCGTATTATTATCATACAAATAAATCATGCTTACAATAATTCTATAACACAATTTGCTGCCCCTTCTCAAAGCATATGTTTTATTTTAGATCTGAATGGATGTGTATCTGAATACACCATTGCACACATTTAAGCAATTATAGTGTGACCACAAGGTAATATTGCAAAAAATAAGAATGCTATGATGAATAAACCTTGTACTATATTTCCAAACTTAAGATACCAAAACTATTGTATTTTGGTCAAATGTGGTGCTTTTCTTTTTTATATGTTATATGTTATATGTTAATCATACCAAATATGTTGGACTAAGTGGTATCAAACTGAAGCCATACCTGTCCTTGAAAAAATGATGTATAGTTTGTTTGGGTGCTGTAAAATCTAAAGGGATGAATCATAGCAAAAAACATGAAAAAAGCTCTAAGTATACTTACTTTTGAATTCTTGGTACATGGGGACCATGTTACTTGTGATTAAAGAATCATATTGTTCAATCTCACTCTTGTTAAAATCTGTAATGTAATCAAATGAATGTACGTTAATGAAAAAAGAAAAAAATCAACTGGACACAATACAATAGACCCAGACCGGGCATCTGGCACAATGGGCAAATGCATGTGGGCTGCTGACCGACAAGTGCCACACACACCTGATCCAGTGGCCGATCGAGTGCAGCCTGCAGCTGCATATGCTCTGCAGCATACATGAGCATAAAAATGCGACATCCGGCCACGCATATTACGCCATCAGCTGCGCTTACATCATCAGCCTGCACTATGCAACATTTCATAAGTAAATGAATAATTAGTAACAAAACTGTTAAAAAAAGCTAGCAGGGCCCTTTGAAGATGTACTCCTATATAAGATATTGTTAGTTATAGTGAACCATGCTTAGAACAGGGTAATTATTCATGCCATTTATGACAGTACATTATCGGTCAGAATTTTCATTCTTAAAAAGAAGCATGTTTCTTTTAAATATGACCAAAGAGTAGTATGTCTGCTTCCAGTCCACAACTGGCAGAGCGGTTGTTTTGTATTAAGTTTGGCCATATCGCTCAGCCACATCCAGATGATTAAAGCTTTTACAAATATCTATTTAAAGACATGTACTGACTGGGAGGATGGAGGAAACCATGAGTAATGTTCATATCTGGCTTGTAGTCGGAGCATTTCTGGCTTTTTGCTTCAGGGATTCTAGCATCAGGCCGCAGACATTCACCAAGTGTGGGTGGGAGAGTTGACGTTTCTCCCTGGTAAGGGAAAAGGACAGAAGGAAGGAAGTATTATTGGTGCACACATCATCCTCTCTGGTAATACAGTTTATCATCTGATCTTTTCCATTTCAATTCTACACCAAAATATGAGTAAGGGAAGGTGGGTCAGAATTACGTTGTTTCTTCCATAAAAGTCCAATATATTCAATTGGTAGAATTCAAAAAAGCCAGTCAATGTCAAGCAGAATGCAATACATAGAAACTTTGCAATGTTTACTTTTATTTGCTATTCCACTGAAAAAAAGTGGAAATCCTGTTTTTTCAAAGTAAAAACAAAACAAAGAAAGTAGAAAACAGACTATAAAAAATAAAGAGACCTAAAATTACTTCAGGGTCTTTTTTAATTACTGTGAAGAAAAAAAATAATAAAAATTATTTCGGCTTAGACAGGAGCATCATTGTGAAGCATGAGATTCATTAAGCAGAAGAGGTAGAAACAAGGTGACCAACATCAGAGTCAGCATGGCCAAAGAAGCCTCAGAAGAGCCCGAGCAAAATTCATCTGGCGGAAATGGCCTTGTGAAGGGGTAGGGATGTCTACGTGTAGGAGCATGGCTAGTCTCAGACTGTTTTTAGTGGGTGGAAAGCAGGGGGGAAATGGGCATTCCCAAACACCACTCTCCTACCCAGAGAAAGGAAAACCTTATCTGGAGACCAAGCTTTAAACTTGGTGAGCCTCCAGCCAAAACAGATAAAGGTTTTCAACATTCCAATTCCATTATCATGTGCATCATACCGAAGGCCATTCAGGCAGATCTCAAAACAAATTCTGTGGCATTCAAGCCGAGAGCAAAAGATACTTGTCTGAAAACCCAATGCTTTCAATGCAACCCAAGATTGAAAGTGAACTCTGTAGAAACCCTGTATGGCATACTGCCCCACAAAAAAAATAAAATACTACTTGGAGAATAATGCTTAGACCATCTGAGCTTTAATTACGAATGTTTACTATAACCGGACACATCTTGGTCACTAAGTTCACTATTGTTATCATTACTCTACCAAAGGTGAGCTCTGGCATGGGTATCCCTTGTCAAGTTACATTAAATAGTAAAATAAAAGCTACAAAAACAGGCCCACATAGATAAAGCTGTTTACAGTTAGGGTTTTAGCTTCTCAAACTAAAGCGTGGGAATTGCTTACAAACTGAACCAACACACAGCTGTACCAACCATAATGAGAACAGCTGTTGCAAAAAAAACATTTGGCAGGATGCAGGAATCTCAAACTCAGTAATTGTCAAGGTGCCAATTGTTTCTGTTACAGAGGTACATTGGCTTTCCAATACACTTCAGACTGAGTAAGCTCCTTAATCATGTCCCACAGTAGGTGAATACCTTATCTGCCAATATAAAAAATGTTAAATGCCAACCCCCAGCTTGGATGCTACTTAGTACATATTGAATAGAGCCAATAAATGATCGACACTTTTCCAATATACTGTATTGAAAGTTGCCTAGATATTGCATGAGTTGTTAATATTTACTCTCCTGTATTTTAATAGCCCTACAGAATTAGCTGGAAGCCTTAAATAAAATGTAATCTAATATACTGCAACTAGCATATGTGCCCATCATTGAAATTGCATGGCCAAAAATATCTTTCCCCTTTTCTCTCCCCTCCCCATCTCTTCTCTGTTTTCCCTGTTCTCTATTTTCTTCTCAGAAATATATTTCTTCTCAGTGCAGCAGTGTCTTCACTGCAACTTGCACTCTCTATACAAGCTGCCACTCTGCTGCCAACCATGGTGTCAGGTAATGTGTATTATGCGACCTGTGCTGAGTATAGGGGAGGCGGATCAGAGAAGAGTGGTGGATCAGAGAAAAGGAAGAGTGTCAGAGCAGAAATGGGGCAGGAAGCGGCTGGGAGCAGCAGAGAGGGAGCTAGAAGGGGCACTTGAGGGCTGGGTAAATCAGAGGGAAGGTGGAAGGGCAGGTGACAGAAGATGCAGCACTAAGGGGCAGTTCAGAGTAAAAGGGGACTGAAAGAGCTAGGAGGATCAGTGAGAAGGGGCCAGAGCAGAGGGGGTAGGAAGGAATGGGTCAAATAAAAGGGTGCAGAGGATAGCTGTAAGCCTGGGTCAGAGCAGAAGTTGGCTGGAAGTGGTGGGTAGAATAGAAGAGGGTGGGCCAAAGCAGAGGGGACGGGTCAGAGTAGAAGAAGTGAGCCAGAGTAGGGGACAGGTCAAAGTACTGGGAGAATGAAAGGGATGGGAGAACCAGAGTGGAGCTGGAGGAGCAGACCAGAAGCTGGAGAAGCAGGAAAGACCAGAGAGTACAAGAAGGGACTGGGAAGATAGAAGGGGAGATGGAGATGCTAGGAAGAGACTACAGGGAGCAGTTTACAGCAGAGGTAAGAGTAACATTACTACCTTACACTGAATGGAAATGCAATAAAATATATTGGAAACACATTAGCATTATATAGTCAATCCATTTGCCAAATATTTTAATTGATCATTAGAACTTACCTGGTTTTGTACATTATAAGCACTCCATAGTGGCATCAATATATCGTGACTATAACCACTCACAAAGCCCTCCTGGTAAAGGACACAGTAAGTACTATTTTCCTGTAAGTTTCTGGGTCTCCCATAAGGCAAATTAATTTGCTCAGCCTGATTTACTAAAAAATAAAGGGAGCAAAGATAGTAGTTATTGTCAATGCAGTATAACACATACTTAATATCACATAAATTGGGCACTTACTGCTTTCTCCACTGAGGTTTAACCTTTGGTTCAAGATTTCTTCATCTCCCTAAAAATATTTTTGAATTGTTAGTTTGATGGTTTCAATTATAGAGAAAACATTATTCCACATTATTCTATTGAAATTATACATAGTTTTGCTTACAGAGTAATTACAAGAACAACCTAAATTGGAGGCAGGTTGTGATAAAGGGCAGGTTAATGGGTTTGATTTCTCTGCCGGAAAAGATGGAGTGTAAAACGGTCTAGTCAACAAATGGTTCAAGCTGCCATGGGTCCCGTTGTTTGGAGCTGGGTGAATTTGTAATAAGTCTGTTTAAAAATAAGATACAGCAGTCAAAAACATGCATGTATAATTTATACACATCTATCTGCCCCAAAAAATTAACGGTCAGTTTTCAGGCCTTCTCATATACTGTATACACATAACATTTCAGTATTTTGTTGTGTATATTCTAGGCATCAAAAAACCCCAACATAAGGACATCGCAAAAAAAACCAACCAAAACGCTTGTAATAAGCACTCTAAAGACATTAGCCGTTTTGATAAGTCCTGAACAGTTCTGGGTGAACGTTTGAATAATTACATCATCAAACAAGTGAATGTCTCTGCTCTGAGTTCAGCACCTTATAGAAGGATTCCTACTAGTGGCGTAACTACAGGGGTAGCAACTGTGACAGGGCCTGTCCCTCTAGGTGACCACTTGTTCCTGTCTTCTCGTGCTGATTCAAAATTGTTTAGACAGGGCCCTTTTGAACTGGAGTGGGCCACTTGAGATCAGAAGGGTCCTTTCTAAACAATTTTGAACCAGCACTGGCACACAGGAATGCAGTGGGGTAACCTGACATCACGTGACCCTGAACTGAAACTGAGGCTTCTTGTACAGTGGTCATGCAGCACAACCAAAGCTGCAGGAGAGTTAAGGGGATGAAGGAGGGAGGAGTTATGTATGTGAGCATGAATGTCTGTGTATTAGTGTGTGGGAGCACGAATGTCTGTGCATTAGTGTGCAGGAGTGTGAATTTCTTGTGTATTAGTGTGTGGGAGCATAATTGTCTTGTGTATTAGTGTGTGGGGGCATGATTGTCTATGTATAAGTGCGTGGGAGCATGCATGTGTATTAGTGTGTTAGTGAGTCTGAGTAAGTTTGTGTAAGTGTGTTTACATACGTGTGCCAGAGTGGCACTCATAAGCTGGCACATGTTGCTTGGTGAAGTTGAGGGGGCACCCGGGCAATTTCTTTACCAGGGCCTGTGGTTCTAGTTACAGCCCCTGATTTCTATTTTGCCTTAATGTCCATATCTGGGAACTGTCTAGCATAGCACTCCAGGTGTCCAGCCATGGGAAGTTGCCAGGTATGCCTGTTGCATCCATTTTATTTTAGAATCACATCCTTATATAGTTTACATATGTAGGTTTATATATATATATATATATATATATATATATATATATATATATATATAGCAACTGATACAATAGTCCAGTCAGCAGGGACATATGAGTTGCACCACAGGACTTACCACACATTAAATTATAGATTTCAATATTGTCAAAAGGTTCCACCTCTACTCCTCTTTTAAATCCTGGCCCATGTCCAATAAAAATTGCCTATAAAACAATTATATAAAGTGTGTTAGCTACACTCATACATAGAATGGATATTTTATGATGCAATAGACCTCAAAATGAGCCTGCATTTTATGCATGTAGTAACACAAGAGTGATGGTGAAAAAATTCTATTCTTTTTCCACAAAAGGCTGACATGCTTTTCTTCAGCTCATAGAATAACTAATTGTATTGTTTGCAGGAAACTTCACGCCGATATGTTCTATTGGCGTTTCAAACTTGTACTTAATCCAAGGCCTTGAAAAATTACATAGATAAAGCAAGAATGAAGTAGGAGCAAAACACAGGAAAGCTCTGAAGACGAAATGCAGGGAATTCGCAATGGCTGCATCAGTTGACCAGGAATTACGTCTGGTTAGGATTGTTGGAACACGGGATCTCTGCTGGAGATGCCATTGAAATGAATGTAGTGGCGATGATGTACAGGTTGCCACCGAGGATCTGAGCGCAGATGTGGCTTTTGTGGGAGGTGCACGGATGGAGTCCGTGGTGGGGAAACTCAACATTGCGTGTAGGATCCTCCCGATGGGGAGAGTTTTTTTAGTCTGCAGTTGTCAATCTTCACCTGTGAGGTCATATCTCCTCACCATTTTATCCATATCACCAGAGCGCAAAGGCAACATCTAAGGGAATGGGATGAGTTTTTGAGGGACTACAATGGCCAGTTGTCACGTTTAAGGATTAAATTCCCAGCACAAAGAGCATGAGCAGAGGCAGAAGCCAACAGATATAAGAGAAGACCAGGTTAGCAGCAAGATAGTTAATGTCAGAAACCAAAATGAAATACAGCTCTAGGAACAAGCCGGGTCAAACTAAAAAAATCAGCAGACTGGCTGTATTGTCGCCATGACGTCACACGTGCGCATCTTTATTTACAAATAGTAAAAAATTATAAAAATGATACAGTTCAGTAACATAGTCACAAAGCAAGGCAGGTGCCAAAGGGAGTAATCAGACAAGCCAGAGTAAGGAAGCCAGAAGAGTATCCAGGAGAGGGAAGTCAGCCAAGCTAGGGTCACACACAAGAATACAGGATTCAATAAGGGATCACACTTGGAGGTCAGAAACCATGCAAGGGCAGGGAAGTACTGAACCTTTGTAGCTAAATACCCAGAGCACAGCAGGAAATGGGTTAGCTAATTAACAGCTAATCAGATAAGATTGTGATCTGTTAACAGAGCAAAACCAACAAGCAATGAGTAGAGTGGAGAAGGGTGGAAACCCTGACACTAATTCTGCAGGTGTGGGAAATCTGTGTCCAGCATGGTTATGGACATTGGGCTGTGCAGAGACCTCCAATAGATTAAGACGTTGGTGGCAGCATGCGTCTGGGAGGCATATAGTTCTGGAAAGGGATAGGCACAAACATTGCTCATGATGTTCTATGGAACTTCACAAACCTTGCCACGGACACTGGTGTCCTTGTACGGACACTTTGCCTATACCTGGTCTGGTTCTTCCTGGGCAGACCCATGTTGTTGCAGCTAATTGGCTGGGGAAGTTAATGTGGAGTGCCATGGCTTGGCTGGTGGTGTTGCAGCCAATTGCTCAGGCCCAGGTTGGTTGTGATGTCTGAGTTTAATGAGGGGTGGGTCATGGGTAGGGGACCCTGGTTTATGTTTGTTACCTTACATACTTAAATTTGTCAATAAATTCTGTGGCCATTTCTTTCAAAATGTAACTAACGTATCTTTAAAATGAGAAGGATGAGGATGGCAAGCAGGACATTGAAAAAATTGCCTCAGGATTGCTTTTTTTATTTAGGGACACTAGCTTTTTGGAAGCACTATGTGAAGCAAGCACAAGAGAATAAGAATAAGCAAGCCAAACTTACCACTACCTAGGACTACAAACAGCTTAATCTGTCATGGCCCCCTCATTGGCTCTTGTAGCTCGCTACCAAGGACTTGGAACCCACAACACGCTATCCGAACTTGGCCCATGCTGGGATTGGGATCTTAATGAACCCTTTACAGGGATTGGACACCTTTGTGGACTTTGGGGCCGTTAAGTTTGTATTGGGACCGAGGACACATGTTAGTGGCCCTCCTACCACCATATACTCTTTCAAAAACTGTATGAATGCGTGGCATTAACGTTGTGGTGGAGTATAGCCAAATTGCTAGGTGCAGCCTGTGAGGTTTATCTAAGCCATTATTAGTGAGGTCCTTATAAACACACCTTTCTGTTTTATGCTTAAAAAAATCAGAAGCCTTTCACAAATTTGTTTTACTTTAATTTGTACTACTTCAGTTTATTGTCATCTGTTTAGGAACATTTTCAAAACTTTTTTTGAGTAACATTCCCTTTAAATATTCCCAATAGGTAGTTATCCCATCATGATTGTTATTTACCTCCATGCTTTTGAACTCGTTGTCATAGCCATGGTTTCCTCCTCCACAGAAAGTGTATTTGTTATCCCTATTGAAAAATAAAACAATTATTTGCCTTCAATTTAATTTTTTATTCACTGGACTGCAAAATCTATTTAAAAACAAAACAAAAAGTATGCTTACATGACAGTCTTGCCAAGATCATTTTTAAATTAATAAGTCACTAGTGCGGTCTAATAAATCACTAGTGAGTCTAACTTTATAGCCACTCACACCAACGTGACCTTGAGTAAAGTCAAATTCAAAGGAATGGCTCTTTGTGTGGCGAAACTGGTTTATCCTGGACTGGAAGAATGCGGTGCTTTGTAGTCAGATGATCATATAGACTCTAGTAAGGGCATATATGCATATGGTAGGTAAGTAGTATGAGCAAGTATACGTGATTCAGGGAATTAATGAGTATCTGTGAATGATTAGTATAAGTGAATGAATGAACATGAATGAGTGAATAAATGAGAGTGTGTGTGTGTGTGATAGCATAGATGTGTAAGTGTGTGGGGGTGAATAACATAATCACACTCCTATCATGCCCAGGCAGCTAGTACATGCTAGAACCAGAGCATGATAGGAGTGTGATTGCTGTTATATATATAATATTGGTATTATTTTTTTTGTCCAATTTTGGTGTGTTAACCACACTTTTATTAAAAGCAAGCAACACACCAAAATTGGACAGAAAAATTCAATAACACTATTAATATAGCAATAACAGCAATCACACACAGATTCCAACATGTACTGGCTGACTTTGCATGATAGGAGTGTGATTGCTGTTAACAATTATATATATATATTTATAACTTCAGTGTGTTACTTTTAATAAAAGTGTTGTGTTTTTTTTTGTTTTTTTTTTAAAGGTGGGGGGGTCATTTTTGGTTTTGGCCAAGTGAATACTGAATTTACAGTTTCGGTTCAGAAATTTCATTTCGGTACATCCCTATTTGTAGAACACAACAGGTAAGTTCTCATGAATCCTGACATCATGTGTTTTTAGGGGAGTAGTGGGGAGTGCAAGATGAAGGACTTATCCTTAACTATAACTACACCCACCTAAGCTCTATCCTTTCTGCCCCCTCCGCTTAATTTTCCACCAACAAAGTTTATTAAAGAAAACACAGCTATTTATTGTTTCTGTCATGATGTTGTAAATGCTAAGCTTCATTTGTTTTCATTAAACTACTACATCTTTTGGTGTCAACAATATTGTTCTGTTACCTAAAAATGTAATTTAGCACATACAGTCAGAAGAATAACTAAATATAAGAATATCAAAACATACTTAACAACCAGCCACTGTCTGTCCACATAGAGGTGAACCTTATCAATGCGGATATGATTAGCATAGTGGAATCGTTTAGGCAGGTCCGATTTTATATAAGGCTTGAAGTGCTGAACAGGTTTTCTGCACTGAATAAACATATAAAAATAATGTTAGATGTTAATATAATTAGGTTGTTGAGGCACTTTACTAAAGGGCATATGTCACAGTCCTCTTCTCTCTTCCTCTACCCTTACAAAGGCAATTAGGACCACCCTAGAGGGACAAGCAAATTTATAAAAAGAGACAAAACTACTGGGTACGAACAATCAGGCACATCTTGAGAACAGGAAGTTAAAACAGATGCTAGCATTGTTTATGCACATGGTAGATTTCTAATACACACATGTTGTACCATGTACTGTTCATGCATAATGCTTGAACCTTTTCTTACAATTATTCATGTTATTGTTGCTATTGTACATAGTTAAAGTTAAGGGAAAAACATGCTTCTCTTTATTCTAATAGTGCTATGTAATCTACTGGCACCATTTAAATAGAATGTAATATCTTGTGTGAAAATGTACTTAATATATATTAATATATATTATCATCATTATTTTTAAATGGTGTCCAAACAAAGTTACAGCATAGGAGATGGTATTAAGTATTTTGTATATTAACATAATGATCCTTCAGAATACTTTTGTCAGTGTGGTGCCCCCTAGTGAAACCTCCTTCTATTGTGCTTAAATAGAAAAGAAGATGAGATGTTACACCTTATGCACCCTCCATGCTCACACAGAATACATATATCAGCTATAAAGTAAGTCAAATTCTACTTCTCATTATTTAGAATATGTTATATTATCTACCAGAGCCATTTCCCTTTCATAACAGGATTAAGCGTCACTAGAGAAGGGCACAAGCACAAGCAATAGTGTGATATTTATCTCATTTATATTATGTTTATATATTTGTTGCCAACTTTATTAGGGTGAGAAGTGCAGACAGTATTTTGTTTTTTGTAATAGTATGATATTGTTTACGCTTTATTTTATGTGCATTGGATTACGTTTGTTATTTTATTTATAAAAAAGCGTAAACAATATCACACTATTGCTTGTGCCCTCTTTTTTTCTCTAGTAATGCTTAATCCGGTTATGAAAGGGAAATGAGAGATACGTACAAACTTTCATCACTATTGTGAGTGCAACTAACACAACATAATTAATACTGAATTGTCCGAACAGTCTACACTGTTGATGTTTTCCTTTTTTTTTTTTTTTGCTTTTCTTACATGAAATTGATTCCATGTATACTAGTACTGGCATGTTAATAAATATACCTATTTGTATCAGACCCTTCCGTGCAAGATCTTCTTTTGTTTTTCAGCAGTTTTGTTATTTGTTATTTTGATCTTTGGCACTGGCTCCTGTCTTCTATGGTAAATCGAGTTGAATTTGGGGTACAAGACTCCAACAGTTTGAGCTGCAATGAAGTTGCATACCTATTCCCAAGCAACCCCCTAAAGTACAGCACATGCTTATTTCAGACAGAGCATGTGACTTCATTTCAGCTCACACAGGAAGGCGTCTGGCTGGTGTGCTGACAAGGCAATCACTCTAACCAAAGCATGAGGGAAAGGGAACATAGCTGTGCTTGCCTAGCAGACAAAGAACAGACCTTCATTTGAAGAGGAATGATGATCAGCTTATTGCAGAAAAAAAGATCACTGCATTGCTTGATCAGCACTCACATCCAAGCACACCCTTTAAATTCCCCATCAGTGGAGGCCCAGAACAACTGCACATATTTCAAACATTCCAATATAATATTAACTTACAGTTAAATTTTTCACAATTCCATCAGAATCAACTGTCAAGAAAAAAGAGCAATCATTGATCAGTATATATGCATAATTTTAGTTATGTTACCTACAAACCTACGGAAAAAAATATTTTCAACCGTCGTGTATGTATGTTTGTATGTTTCCCAGTATGTTATTCATCCCTTCCGAATTGGCTGATCACTTAACAGCTTATTTTATTACATATAGCTTTGCTATTTTGGGACATTAAAACATCATAAATAATAATAACACAACATAAAGGCATTTGATTCAAATTCTTTTTTATTTTTTGGTGTTTTGTGTTTGAATGTGTGTATTAGCTGGTTTACACTAGATAGTATATCAAATACAGAATAGCATACTTACAGGTAAAATATTCTTCTGGGACATTATATGAACGAATCCTTCCTGCTGGCCCATCATATAGGTAGAAATTTACTTTTTCAAAGTAGTCAGTCATATACTCTAATTTCTCACAGTATGTTTTTTCCATTCCTAAAGATGACACAATGAAATGTATTTGTAAAAGGGGATCGTGCAACTGCGCATACGAAACCCTTCCAAGAGATCCCAAATGTCCATATAACACCTGTGTGCACATCTGATCCATATATTGTAACGGACATGCTTACTAACAAGCCAATTCTTGGTCTACGATTTACTTTCAGTAACAAAGGGATGCATACACATTGATAAACCAAATGTGGCTCACTCTTTATGCATTGAAACAGTTATAATTTGGCAACCTGAGGATCACACGTAGATGGCTACATAATCACATTTTAATGCTACATATCTCTATTAATCAGTAGAAGGTATACTACCACGATGTCAAATATAATCAGTTCATCATCTGAAAAGATTGTGCAGGCAGTCCTCATTTTACACTGACCCTATATTCCCTTCTTATATTACTTTACCACACAGTGTTATTATGAATGTGCTCAGCAAAATATACAATGTTGCCATGTTGGTTAAACCTTTCTTTGGGGGGGGGCATTAATCTGTTTAGATATTTAATAGACATGTCACTGCGAGAATTGTTGGTCATGCTGGGTAGATCCAAACTTGATGCATTATCATTGCATGCTGTCCCACCAAAATTAAGAGTTTTCGTGTGATATCTGTCCTAGCAAGTAGGTGTGTAAAGGTTGGTAAAAGTATCATTATACTATTAGAGTGAGTGAGTGAGTGAGAGAGCGCAAGCTTAAATATATACGTATAGTAAAATGTATCTTTGCACATATAGTTTTAATGACTGGCATATATATGTTCAAAAGAGCCTATCCAAGTGACTTAAATGGTGACAATCAGATGGTTCTACTAATGGATCCATGTAAAAAAACACTACTTGTGAGGATGTAAACATATTCTGATTTAAGTCACCTTCTTCAAGCAGGGATTTCAACTGTCATATACAAGTAAGAAAATAGCCTAGTCTCTTTTTCTCTTGATCCCTTGTGAGGCCATGTATTCTACGAGACCGAAGGTATGTTGAGAAAGAAATTAGCAAAACTGAATGCTAACGCAGAATGACAGGAAAAAATAGTGGGACTTGAGATGCACTTTTTTTTTCTGAGGATCCCTTCCTCACATCAGAAAGAGGGTACAAGGAACCCCTTGGATACAATTGCTAATTTAGCTCTCCCTTCACAGTCTCTGATTTACATCCATTTATAAATTGTTTTTTATGTATAATCACTTATTCATTTAGTACCTGGTGGAGGAAAAAGGAAAGACTAAAAAGAAAAGAAAGATGAAAAAGGCCTGCATGAGCTATGAACTCCATTCACATTTCAGTGAAAGTTTGTGGGAGAATGTGTGTACTTGTTGTAGTTGTTGTCCTTCGCAAGCAATCAGGTGATTTTCAAGCAAATCTCTCTCGTAATAGTTGTACAAGTTGTTTGTTCATATATTCATACCCCCTTTGTTTTCTACAATATGGGATTACATACCATGATCTGCAAGGACAATCAGGTTCACACAGTTATGAAGATTCCTTTGTTTCAGTCCATCCAACAACATCCCCATGGTTTTATCAGCAAGTAACAAAGAATTAATTACCTAAATGCCAAGAAACACATGTTATAATGAAAAGCAGCAAGTAAAGAAAGATCATTTATAGACATCACAGAAAAAAGATAGTTGCCAAACACATTTTATCACCTTTTGCTATGTAATAGTATCAATTTGGACTTAGATGTTGTGGATAACCATGACTCTGTCTTTTACATCAAAAAAGTAACCATGAAAGTAAGTAACACTGTGGGAAACTCCTGTCAAGCCACACACAGCTTTGATTTTGACAGAATATTGATCTTTTTGTGGGGCCAAATCTCCAATCCAGAGGTGTCGATTGATCTTATACACACAAATTACCCTCTGACCACATGAGGCAGAAGAATAGAACAAACAAAGACAGCTAAACTGTATATCATTAATGCAAAATGAACACATCAAAAAACATTCTACTAGAATGCAGTATTTGGACATCCATTTTGTATGCAAACAAAATTTGAACTTACACCACCGCTGACTGGTCCATACGAATGTCCTGACTTGTCTGGCTCCTCAATGTACAGTGTATAGAAATCAGGCCTGAATCATAGAAAATCAATTTGTTTTTGTATCAATGCATGTACACTGTACAAATGCTCAGCTGATTAATGTAAAACATACCTCTCATTTTTTGGGAGGTCAAGCCACTTTAGTATAGAAGATACACGTTCCTCATATGGAACAGAGCTGAAAAAAATAAAATGGAACAGTATAAAATTAAAGTAAAATCACATGAATCTCATGTGTGATTAACATAATTATGGCAGTTTTAATAAATATGAAAAAAGTGTTTAGCCTGTCCAAAGTGATTTTATCATATCATATCATAGCGGGTCCTCTGTTGCCATGTTTGGCCCCCTTGAAACCTCGTCCTCTCCTTCACTATGCCATACCTCGCCTTTCGTTCTTCTTGTAGACATACAGTATAAGACACAGAAACCCTGTCTGTGAAGTTATAGTGTAAATAAATACCGGTAATACATGGAAACATATTATTGCAGGTATAGATCAACTGAAAATCAGAAACTCAGCATTGAAGATATAGATCAAAGAAATAATGCATGGAAACCCTAAATTGCAGGCATAGATCACAGGTTGCCCACCCCAAAGACACGCCCTGGAATCTAGATTGCTCACAAAGGACTTTCCAAGCACCTAGATTGGACACATAAGACTTGCCATCTTTGCTCCCTACTTATATATCCATTCTACCACACATTTATAGATACATATTCATTCACACATTCTCATTTTGATAAATCCTGCCATGCAGTTGCAAGGTAGAAAAATGTTAATTTCAAGGGGATACTTAACTAAGCTACATATTAAAACTTCATGTGATGGCTGGAGTGTCCATTTATCATCAAGCAACTCAGGCCTACTGCAATAGTAAAATCCACCTGTCCATATAATTAAACCTGAATCTACTCCAATATCCCAAAGAAAAAGGTGTGAAATCACAGCTGCCAGCCCATAGTAATGACTAGTGTTGGACTATGTCACGTTAACCCTTTAAAGCCTTGGACTCATGGTGATATGTTTGAGTTGGGGAGAAGAGCACTGTTGCATTTCTGGGGAGGCTCCTTACCAGCCTGCCCAGTCCTTTCTTTCTTATGTTTAAATAACCCTGTGCTCATTGAGGGGGCACAGGGTGACCGAGAAACCCCATCTGGTCTGCCGTAACCAGACTTCCATGGAACCGCGGCGATGCCCGCCGACAACTGGAACAATGTTGCTACAGACGCCTTTTGCCCCAACATGTCACTCTTTTGAGGATGCATTAAGCTTGTGGTGGCCAACACTTGGTGGTTACAGAGAGGGAGCTCATTTGGGAACCCTTTAGGACCGGGGTTTACTCAGCCGCGGATATAGAACTCTGGCCCAGCTACCACGCGGGCTATTCCAAGGGTAGTTTCCGACACTGACGCTCAGGGTTCCAAAATCGGATCACATTGGTTTTTGGAACATAACAACCTCGGACCCTGAGCTCTCCATTGGAATTGACACCGCTCCCTCAGGATCACCCCGAAATAGTCGCTCTTTTTCGGCTAAGCGTTGCTGGCCACAGAACTGTATGGAGGTGCCGGGCTGTTTGGCAAGATTATACCCCTAAGCCTATCATGTTTTGTGCAATAATATCTGTGCTGTCATCAATAAACTCAGTCCTGTTTTCACCTCAATGAACTCAGTCCTGTTTTCAACCTTCGGCTAGACACAGTGTGAGCACAGTTCCATTGGATTGCGGCCCTGTTTCATCTAGTCAGTGCTAGACTCGCTGAAAGGGTTAACGGCAAAGTCTCGGATCATAGGAAGCACGATTTGGCAGGTGTACCCTGACGGGGTACAGTTCGCCCCGTCACACCATCAATTGCAACCATTAAATCTACTACAATGCTGGTTTCTTAAAGTGCATTTTGCAAGACATTTTTGTATAACATTGAATGAAACCTACCCATTATACAGTCTGTAAAGGTTGGGGAAAGATCCATTTACAGCAACATCTGACCCAGGCCAAAAGAAAGTACCAGCTTTGAGTCCTTGATACATTGCAGTCAGCCAAATCTGCACACAATGGAAAAACATATGTAAAATTTACATGGAATAAACAGAGGTCTTTGTGGAGAATACCATTGTCTATAGCAAGCAATTCTCTGTAATAGTAATAATATAGCAGACAACACCAGCTACATTAAAAGTGCTATTCTACTTATATAAAACATTACTTGCTCTATCTCTTTTTTATTTTAGTTGTTCCTCTGAAGGTTTAATCACGTAAAAACAAATGTGGATTTCTCTCTTTCTGTAACAAAAATATGAAGGAAGCAAAATTTTTATTATTTTTTTATGTCAATATTCAACAGTACCATAAATTATGTTTCTAAGACTAAATTTAGTTACCAAGCTATTTCATTCAGGCAATTGGGTGGAACATCATTTTAAGCTACAATTACCTACTGTTAAGTTCATCTCATCAGTAAACGAAATATGACTTCAGTTTTTGCAAACAGAACACTATAAAATCAGACTAAAACCCACATAACGCATTAAACTTTTTTTTAACCCTTAGGAAAACAATAAAAAAACCCTTACTTACCGTAATTCAAATTAATGTACGTGGGATAGTTAATCAGGGAAAATAAACCCTTTACTTACTTGCTCAGGCTATTTTTACCTTGTCCCTGGCCTTCTCTATAGAAGCCAGTTTCCAAACCTACAGGAGCCAGCCGTGTCTAAAAAACATAGCCGTGTCTTCACTTAGAAGAGAGCATCCAATTGCATGATGTGGACATGACTGGTTCCTGTACGGCCAGAGACTGGCTTCTTCAGAGAAGACCAGGGACAAGGTGGCAGTGAGAACTGGCAGGTAAGTACAAGGGTAAAATGACATAACAAGTGATGCTAATAAAAAAACACTGGTGGTAGTTCCTTATAAAGAATACATACAAATAATGTGGTACATTACATTAGAAAACATACCGGCTGTCCTTGCCACCATGAAGCATTAAATTTATCATTTCCAGAAAGGGAGAAAAACCTGTTCATGTTGACATCATACATGCTATTGTCAATAATACCATTGGACTCTGGATACAAACCCTAAGAAAGAATATGGAAATAGAAATGCATCAGTATGTTTTTGTAAAATATGCAAACTTCTTTATGTAAAGCATTTGTGCAATCTTGCTAGTAGATTAAGAAATTGGTTTGAATATTGTCTTTAAATACATGAATACGTATAAGAGATGCAACCTATATATTACAACTAATGGCAAGTTAGTGAACAGTGGCATATTTGGGCTTACTTTGCTTTCAAAAATTAGCTGTGTAAGCAACATACTTATCATTCATGCTCCCCTAGGACAGTACCTTCAGCCACTTCCTACACAGCTATCAACCTTACTCTGAGCATTGGGACAGTTTAAGGAGGTCATGCTGGGTTGGCACACTCCTTCCCAGTGTAAATGGGCCAGTTGAAGAGATCTCCCTTGTAGCTCACCCACTAGGCAATGGTACACGAAGGAGCCCGGTTGCCAAACATGGCAGCGTGTTGCCTTAGACCTAGCTGTACCAAAATATGCCAAAGTATACATCTTTTTTTCTAATCTTTACTTGAATCATCTCAGAACATCTATAATATTAGTTGCTGAAAACAACTTTATAAGGTTAGCACAACAGAAGACATTGAGAGGAATCCATTAAACAAGGGCAATCACACAGTTTGCAATCTGACCCATTAATTGTGCAGTCGTGAAGTTTTACAAACAAAGACATTTTGTTTAGTAAGAACTAATATGTGTCATGTCATGTGGCTGGCACAAATACCCAACAGGTTTTTTTTAGGTTAGGTGTTTTGATTAGCAGTGTTTTTAGTTTGGGCAATGCTCTCAGGGCCTACCCCTGGATCGCAATCCTCTCTACTGAGCACCAGGATTCTATGTCCTATCCTGACATTCTACCTCAGATGGACACGCAGCTGGTTACAGCTACCTCCCCCATTTTAGGCCTAGTTTACACTACTGGCCTTGATTTGATCTCTGGTCATTATATCTCACTGCTTTTTACTTTTGTACTTTACTGCAATATTATAAAATAAGAACATAAAAAATAAACAACAACATTCTGAAAACATTTTGTAGAAGGCAGTCCATGCACTATCCTTAGTTTAACCACCAATTCACATGGATGCCTGTTTAGTATGAAGTCACTGTCCTAATCAGTTCATCATGAGTATGATCTGTTGAACTCAATTCAGGAATACTCTTAAGGAAAATTCTATAGAATTCTACAGTCACAAGTAGATTTTGTGAATACAAGCTGAAAAACTGGCTTTAACTCAGCGTCCCAGCTCCATGCAACCGCTCATCAATTTGGCACATTGTTTAGATCATGCCATTAAACCTACCAAATGTTTGCACTCTGTTATGAAGACCTTAACAAAACACACAGTGTAGGATAGGTTAATTACACAATATAGCACTGAAGAGGTTAAGCACACACATGGAAATGTTGCACTTCAGCACTGAAGTGGCTAACTACTTATGGGAAGATTACATTTCAGCAAAAGGTTAACCACACACACACACACACACTCACACACACACACACACATGCACATGAGGGGGGTGCATTGAAAAGTTTAGCTAGACAGGGTAAACTGCAGGTCTAGATTAGGGCACGGCAGCACTACTCCAATTCTTGGAATACAGGTCAGAAATTCTGTGTATCCCTGCCTGAAAAAGAGTAGTTCATTTTTTGCTTAAAGTAGGATATCGAAAATACTGGGGCCTGTTTTTTTCCCTCAAAGACTGAGTTCTGCAGCTCTGGGTTAGGATTGTTGATATGCTTCAGGAATACTTTTTTCATTAATTACAATGTATCTGTTATACTGTATTTGTCAATAAACACCAGCAATATCAGCTTCTGCAGTTAGATGACCCCCAGCTGTGTCCTTGATTCTGCTAGGGTATCCAAAGAACAACTGGCATGCTACAATATCCAAGCAGACCAAATACTGTCCAGTTGGCACTGGTGCTTGCTTGATGCTTGCTTGATGCTTAAAAAGGACTCTCCAAGTTACCAGGCAGCCTCCTGAGTTATGAATGCATATTACTTTGTAAGGACTATCATATGCATTCAATTAAACCACAAAACTAATAAAGAACTTACTTTAGGGAGAAGCCATACCTTCAGAACTGAAGAAGAACGAGCCCTCCATGATCTGAAGTTTCATGGTCTGATGGGCTGCTTGAAGGAAAGTGCTCCCATTCAAATCTCAAATCAATCCCATTAACCTCCAAAGAAAAAGGCTCTCCAAGCCAGAGCTAGAAGTGACTGGAGTATCTCTTGCACAGCAAATAGCTGGTGGTGGGTCAAATGCATTACGGTAGATTCTACATGACACCTCCCCCTCATGCCAATTTAATGAGACCACTCAGGTATCATGTGAAGGGTTCAGTGTCCTTTTAAAGAATACATTATTCTTGTTTTCAACCAGATGTGCATTGTGGAATGATAGAAACTGACAGCTGTCATTTCACTTGATCTGTTTCTTTGTTGAAGTGTTTATATCCCTATTAAACACAAACCAAATAATTAATTTGGAATTCAGACTTACAGTAACAATGGTGTAGTGGTTAGGGAAGGTTTTGGTTGGATACACTGCTCTCATATACTTAGAATGAGTTCCACAATTCTCTGTAAACATAAAATAAATAGTTAATAAGGAAACAACCACATATTGCTAAACAATCAACAGAAGGTCTAGCAGTGACATGACCCATGATACAAATTTTCTGCCACACTCACACTTTTTTCTTCTGGATTAGAGGACAATGCAAGATTTTACTTAAGATTACATAATTAAGGCCTAGTTACAGTATTATTATTTTCACATGTATTCACATCATAGAGTGATAAGAGTGACAAATTATTATCTATAATAATCGGTAAAGTGTATCTGTGCATGCCTCCCCAAATGGCTACCTATGCCTGAGTAATAACTTAAGAAATATTTATTTACACAATATATACATATATATATAAGCATTATTTAAAAAACTTATCTACAGACACCAGACAAGCTAGAAGGCTTGTCTTTTCCCTCAGAAATCTCATGGTGCTGCCACAACCACAAGGGATTGTGGGTAGGCACATGCAAATAATGTAAACAATGATCACCTTTTGCCTCTATATAGTAATTGCCAGCTGTACAAGACAGCCTTTAGACAAAACTCGGGTAAGAGGTGCAATAGCCAGATCACCACTCATGGACAGCTGTTTTGTCCTTAATGGGACTCGTCAGCATGAGGTTGTGATACTGACTTAATACTTGAGGCTTGTGGAAGCACCAGAAATACCAATAACAAAAGTTATGGTGGGTAGAGGTGATGGAAAACCCTTCCACTTAAAATTAAGGGGGTAGTAGAAGCATTATTAAACACTCATCTACAGACACCAGACAAGCCAGAAGGCTTCTACTACCCCCTATACATTTTCTGTTGCTTAAAGACACAATATTGAGACCGATGTGTATGAGTGTATCAGCATTTTACATTTATGTTGTGGGTTATTAAACAGGGATGCTTGGGAGGTATACCCCCAATACAGCAAGTCTGCAAAACCTTGACTCAGGTCCTGTCTTAATTCCAGAAGACCCAGGCACCTAGACTGGGGAGGGTGCATCTGGGGGGGTTCACACAAGAACTATGAGCCTACATTGGTATTCTGAATATAGAAAGGAAAAGGCATGGATTGTGTGAAGGGGTAAAAGACAAAGAAGGCTCCAGTGAGCATGAAGGAAAAAGTGGCAGAATGTCTTAGCATGACACAAATGTATATATTTTTAATAAATGAATCAAAGTTTCCAGAGCTCATAATCTTCTGGCTCTCCTACCAATTAAACCATGGCTCCAACCTCCACACAACAAGGGACATCTGCACCATTTCTGTAGACTAGGCAGATGTCTAGAATGCTGGCCCGGTGAGAGATGCTAAGACTATGCTATTTCTCTTTCCTTGAGCACTTATGTGAATACAGGAGACCACTCAAAACACATAATCATGAGTGTGAACAATAGCTTCCTCGTTGAAAGAAAACAATCCATGTTAGGTAAAAATAACAAAAAAGAGCTACTCACTTAGTTTTTCAATGTTTGGCATTAAATAACTCCATGTTTGCAAATACTCTGCACGAAATCCATCCAGTGAAAAAAGGATAACAGGTGGGATATCAAAACTATAAAAACACAAGCAAGTCAGTATTTGTAGTTCAGCAAGGGAAACTGAACAGACACATTGACAGAATATTGTTATCAGTGTTTAATATTGACACCTGTAGAGAGATTATAAGACTTGGATACACTGCTTGACTGGTATGTGGATCAGATGAAAAACAAAAATATACCAAGTTCTCAATACAAATAAACAATAAATTATTTAACATATATTTGTCATTTGCAAGACCTATCTATATGTGCGTGTGTGTGTAATGGCTTACAATGTGGGATCCAGATGAATAATAATATACT
The DNA here is from genome assembly GCF_027358695.1 of Spea bombifrons. Taxonomy (NCBI): domain Eukaryota; kingdom Metazoa; phylum Chordata; class Amphibia; order Anura; family Pelobatidae; genus Spea; species Spea bombifrons. The sequence continues at coordinate 46,460,907 of NC_071089.1, read as the reverse complement.
TCAAATATGGTAATACCAAATATTATACAGAATCACAACTATCTAGTAACACAATATTGATGAATTAAACTTCAGGCAGTGAAGTTTATCACAGACATAGCTCAAAGTGAGGATTAATTATCGCGATAAGGTTTTAACATTTTTGGTATCTATTATGCAGTTAGTCAGCATAGGTTATATACAAACAGAAATTTGGAAAACCAATAGCCATTTTAAGCCCCCCCCCCTTAATTCATAATGCACCTTACTTATAGATATGCCACTCTGCCCCCAGATTTGCCACTCTGCCCCCCAGATATGCTTTATGTCCCCTGATATGGCACTTTGCCCCCCAGATATGCTTTATATCCCCCTGATATGCCACTCTGTTCCACTGAAATGCCCCTCTGCCCCCTCTGATATGCTTTATGCCCCTAGATATGCCACTCTACCCCTAGATATACCACTCTGCTGCCTCTCCTGATATGCTTTATGCCCCCCTCGAAATGCCACTCTGCCCCCCCGACTTACCAATGCATCACCAGACTCTGCATGTCCCGGGCGTCGATAGACAGCACCCCAATTAAAGACTTAAAGTGTGTGTGGGGGGGTGCGGCCTATATGTGCGGGCCAATACGGTATATGTGTGTGTATATATATATATATATATATATATATATATATATATCAGGTCCCATCCAGGCTGCGGAGCTGCATGTTTTTAGTTTCCCTTGTCTTGCAACTGTTCTCCCTTCGCTGTAATCCATTCCTGGATTTCCTTATGCTTTGTACTGTGCTTCTGACTCCTTGATTCCTTGATTATAAGATGTGCCCCACCCATTATGTTTGTCTCAGTCTGCATCTACAGGTATGTCTCTCTGATATGTGTTTAGTTTGTTTAATACTTCAGTAGGCAGGTTTTGGGTTAGGACCCACCGAATATTGGAGTACTTTAGCGTACTGGTGGGCTAAGCATACTATGGCCATAAGATGTGACTAAATCTCTACTTGTTATCATATAGTCCTAGGCTAGTCTTGTATTTATGTGTGTAGCCTGTCCCTGTAACCTGTATTCCTCATTCTGCAATTCCATCTTTGGGCGCTCTGGGTCATTACAGTCATCTGTATGGACCCAGTTACGTGACAATATATACATATTCTTGTGTGTGTGCATGTGTATCTCTGTGTGTGTGTAATTGTGTAAGTGGGGTGAGATGGAATGTGTATTAGTGAGTATGAATAAGTGTGTGTAATTTGTGTGTGTCTACATATGTTGTTTACATATGTATGTTGGAAGGGGGGGCAAGGGGCAAAGAAGGCACAGACCAGTTGTGTGGGGGCAATGAAGGCACAGACCAGCTGTTGAAGTTGGGGGGCCCGGGGAAATTTTTCACACCAGAGTCCTGTGGTTTCTAGTTTGACATGATATATCAATCAATCATTTGTTTTAGTATGGTGATTGGTAAAGGTCAGTGTGTTTTGGATGGAATTATTCATTGCCCACAGAGCTTGTTGGAGTATGCTACATGACAAATCTGCTTTGATGAAAGTTGCCAGTCTGCCCAGGCATGACGCTACAGAAGGCATCAAAGTTATTTAATACTGCCAACATCTCAGACGTTTCCTCTTGGCAAATGACTTATGCACACACTGTGAGTAAGACATTGTGCAAGGTTCCACTGAACAGGAAACTATTTGATGCAAACACTCATAAACTACTAATCTTAGTCCATTAAAAAAAACAAAAACAACTTACCCTTCAGGGCACTGGGGATTTGTACTTGTTGGACACTCGTCTACTGCCCAGGGTGTGTCGCCTATAAACCATAGTGCAGAATAATACTGATACAGGATTCAAATAAGGTCATGTTTAAGTCAAACCAGTTTTGTTTACAAATCCTTTGTTTCCTACGTAATTTACAAAGACATGTAAATTGTTCTCCTGAACTCAAATATACCCATTCCTTTTTAAAACATAGTTTATTTTCTTGTTGAAAGCAACACGTTCAGCAGGGCCTCTTGATCCAGTCTGCCTGCACTGCTCTGGCTGCCAATCTCTGACAGAAGGGGCATTACCTTTAACACCTTCTAGTTTAAAAGGGACTTTACTCCCTCACACATCATCCCAATCACACCTATTACACATCATAATTTACTCCCCATCATTGGAAATTACTGTGTATTTTGTCTGTAAAGCTTTGCTGTTTCACTAACATGAGCTTAAAATGGCAGGTTGAGGTGGCTGTAAGTGGTCAGTCTGCTGTGATACATAGAAGGAATCACAGGGTGGTTTCTAGGAAACTGTAGTATTTCAATAAACACAATTTTTAAGTGACAAACAATGGCTAAATGATGGCGCACATGTCTGGCGATATTTTATGAGCCCCCCAAAGTGAAACAGCACCTTTACATATAAATTATGTGACTAATAACTTCTATTAAATATGTAATTTTTACCTTTGCAAACTTCTTTGTAATTAGTACAACAATCTCCTTTTTCCAAGCAGTCGTCTGAACATGAGCAATGGCTGCCTAGTATCCTCTTCTCAGCACATCGAACTCTGCTGCAAGTCCATACCTCCTCTACGAATCAAATGCCCTTTAGTTAAACCGTAGTAAATAAGGCAGGTAAAACAACCCTACTGTGACCTTACCCTTTCTCCATATTGGTAGAATATGGAGAAAGGGTAGAAACCTGGGGGGATGACTTCAACAAATAAGATCTTAGCCACAACCAGAGTAAACATTCTGGATTTAGGTGATTCTTCATAAAGTCTTCAGTTTGTTTTGGTAATAAACCAAGACATTGAAGTCAATCTTTGTAAGGATCAGTTTGACAGACATTGCAAACTAATTGAAAAGTTTGAGGAGTACCTTTATTAACATAGCAACCAACTGAACAGTATGTTGATAGGACCATTCCATTGATTGCTTTGGTAATAGTAGGACTTTTGAGACTCTGCACCACAGACATTTTCAAAGCATAACTCTGCACCACAATTACCTAGTACGGATAAGAAGCGTTTTACATAATTAAAATGAGTTAATCTATGTGCTAGAGTGTAAGGAAAATTTTAATGAACCATAGTTGATGAGCCAAGTTCATCTTGATGGTTCAAGCTAAAAAATCTCATCCTTTCACTGCACCATCTAAATCTATTGCGGGTACCATCAGCTCTGACATGGATGTATAGGACACAATATGAATTCTCAATTCGGATACCACTGCCATTGCTTTCACAAGAAGACTGAATAAATCTTATAGCAGAAACTCAATATAAAACTAGTCTATACTTACTTGGTTTAATGCAAAGGTCGTCATAATCAAAGCAGCAGTTTCCTTGCTCTATGCATTGTTGATCACAGCGACAATCACCATCTTTCCCAGAATATGCATCATAGCATCTGTTCCTGCATGTTACTAACAGAGCAAAGGATAATGTATATATTAAAAGTCATACTTCACTTTTTAAAAGATTTACTATCTTTCTCTATATCAGATATACAATTTAGATCTCCCGCTATAATTAATATCCCTTTTGAAAAATTTTCAATTACTTCCATAGATTTATTTATAAATCTTGTTGATCCCTCAGAAGGAGAAGCAGAATGTATGTGAGGGAATAAGTATGAGAAATGTATGAAGAGTATTACGGGATTTAATTTTGATACCATCTCGATAATGTAATATATTGTATTCTTTGTATACTCTTTAATACTTTATGAATGAAGTTGATTTTTTGTCTGTTTTAATGTTCTTAAATGAAATATTTAATAAAGAATGAATTTAAAAAAAAAAAAAGTCATACTTCACGTGGCCTAAACATTATTTGCACTAGTATATTTACCCCTTAAGGACTAAGGATGTTTGCAGAGCCCAGAATCATTGAGGAAAGGGTTAATATGCTGTTTTTTCAGTTATTAGCGGTCATTTTTTCCTCTCCCATTTAGTGTAGCCACACAAGTTATATATTGTTTTTTTTCAGGTACTATTTTTTTATCATATCATCTAATTTCCTATAAAAAAAATATGATGAAAAAAAAAAAACACTCATCTTAAAAAGCTAGATTCTACTATTGCCCTACTATTGATTTTAGAAATCCCCAATGTTTTTTTTTTTAATTTTTTCTGCAAGTTATTAGGTAATAGGTACAAGTAGCCTTTTGCTACTTTAAAAAACATTTTTTTCCAAATCTGGTTATTCTGCCCCATGTGCTATTTCAGGTATCTTTGAAGGAGGCCAATGCAATTTACCCCATCAAACCATATATATATAGACACCCCAATGTATTTAAAATGCTGGTATTTTAACCATTTTCATGTACTTATTTTACCACCAGCCTTTGTCAAAATTTGTGGTAGTACTATTTTTATTTTTTTTCACACAAATTGTACTGGTATATGTCAAATAACACCCTACAGTGAGTACAGTTGTTTGGGGGCTAAAAGGCCACATTTGGGAGATGTGTTTTTTCCATTTTGGTCAGTCTGTGCCTATGCCCTATCTTTGAACCAAGCCATTCCAATTTACACCATCAAACCATTCATTTATTTTAAAGTAGACACCTCTTGGGTATTTGAAATGCTTTTTTTTTTACTTTTTCCATGTCCAATTTTTGGAAAGATAAAGTGCTAATTTTAGCACTTGCTCATAATAATAACCTTTTATTTTTTTTTATTATTTTTTGACTTTTTTTACATTTTGCTTGAACTGGATGGTTCCCCTGGTGGTGACATCACTGCATAATTATTTCTAAATGTCACCACATTTTATTTTATTTTTAGCTATTTTTATTTTTTGTCCATTATTTTTTACCCCTCTCGGTAGCGGTCCTGGGGTGGGTGTTTGGTGTGGCTGAATGCCTCGCTATGGAGACGTCTCAAAGACACCATTGAAGCTTAGGAGGTGATCGTTGGTCGCCTTTTTTTTATTGCACATATTAAATCATACTGTAATTCAAAGAAAAAAAGAGAGGAAAAGTATTCAAGATATTTTGATCGACCATTAATGGCAATATTTACCTAAAGCTGGTACAGGAACATCTTGAACTGTATCCTTTCTTAACCCCAGTCCTAGTCCTAATCCAAGTGACATGACTACCAGGGCAACAAAAAGCACCTGAAACATGAGGGAACACACATGTATATATAGTCAACTAAACAACTACTTATAATTGGACACATTACATAACACGTATTAGCATTGTTAAAGTACAATGATGGGATCCATTTTGTGTCAACTTAAAAATCCAGGCTAATGCAACTACATGTCATGGAAATGTCACTCTAAGCTTTTTGATGGTACTCCTTATTGAATATTCAGACCATTAAATGGTAACTAATATGTTAATCCATAATATTGAATTATAACATAGCTATATATAGTAACAGTACATTGTATTACATCTAAACCTATGGCAATCTAGTTTTAGACTGACTTCTTGCCCCAACATTTCTATTCCTTTCAAATACATTTCCCTCTTGTACCTTGTTGAATCACTTCATGGAGTTAAAGGTGTGACAGAATGACCTGTCATACAGGGCCCCCAAGGTACTCAGAGATGGCTCCAATCTGGCTGCCAAACAAAGATAGCAGATAGGTAGGGACTCCATTAATAGGATTGCTGCCAGGTGAATTGAAGGTTGGGTTGTATACATGTATCTGTTTATCTATGTTAATGCAATTCTGCATGCTGACTGGTGCTGGAAGTGATTTTGGAGACAATAGGAGGATACAGCTGGGTGATCTCTGGGAGTGACTACAGCTCTCTTGGTGAACCTGTTACAAAAGGTTACCACTCCCTCTGTTTTTTCTCACATCCAAGCTCTACATGGTGAGATTATTTAGAGTTTCCTGATTTTTTAACCTTTTTAACAATTCATTGTTTAAGTAGCTTTCTCTAAACTCTCTCTCCAGAATGTCAATATTGTCCTGAAGATTTGGTCTCCAAAACATTACACAATAATCTAGATGGGGTCTGACAAGACATCTGTAATGTGGCATAACTAATACCCTTTTCCTACTAAAACTGTATCTAGCTATAAATAACGGAAGGCTCCGTGCCCTGGGGGCCAGCTTCCTCCTTACATACTATGGGTCCTGGCCTTGGAAGGGGTTCTGTTTTTGGGGAGGTGGGTACAGGGGATCCATTGGGACTACTACTTCCCCCTGGTACAGAGTGCCACATTTCTGCAATTACTCTAAAAACTGTGGAGCTTGGGCAATGATTTGGGGCACCTGCATTTTGGGAGTGTGTTTATCTGAGGTGTGTTACTCTCCATCGGGTCAGGACTTATAGGACAGAGACCTCCATGGCCAGTATTTGCACAAAGATGTGATATCCGGCAGGTTTCAGTCAGGGAACTGCTCGTGTTTACCTATCTTTCCTACAGACTACAATAGCGACCTTTACTGGGCTGAGGTGGGCAGAGTACAAATACTGAGCCATGTGCAAAGGAGGACTATGTGTGATTTGCTGTGACTATTGTATGTAAATTACCCCCTTGTACTGTTTAAACACTGGTGTGTTTTTAATAAAGCTTGGAGTGGACTGCTGTAATAACTCACTTTTCAGGACAGTATACGCATTGGACATGCCAAGCTAATGCAGCTTCCTGTAGCGGCATTCCCCTCTTCTCTACAACGCTGGTTCTGTCTGGCGCTGTCTATCACAAGTCAGGAGATGCGTTCAAACAGATCTCCCAAACAGCTAATAGCGGGGAGTGGGGGAAACGATCAAATTCACATGGGAGCATTTTTCAGAACCTCACCATGCATTTGCAAGGGGGATGCAATGTCAATTTAAAAGGATAACTCAGCTATCTTTTGCATTATATATACTCATTTCACCATTTTCAATAAAAAAGATAGCGTTCACTTCTCTCTTCTAACATATGCATTTTCCTTCAAGTGACAAAATTATGTAACCCAAAAAATTAAGGACTATACACCTTTCACAAGACAAAAACCCGTTAGAAACAGTGAATTAATTTTCCCTGTTACTTCCCGGTAGCAGGCGCTAAGAGATAGCTCCACCTATCCAGTAAATACAAAAAGGTCAATTAAGGAAAACCAAATGTTATTATGAAGAGACAAACAAACTGCTATCGGGAAGTGACGAGGAAGACAAATTGTCAAGTAAGAATTCATTGTTTCTATGTCACTCCAGGTAGCAGACATTAGTAGATATAACAAATCTACAGAGTGTGCTCTGAAACCACAGCTTGCAACACTAACATTTGGCATCTTCAGTAAACAAGGTCTTTAGCCAATAATGCTTGATGATGGTATGGTCATTCTTCCAAATTGCTGCTCTGCAGGTCTGGTCCATGGAAACCCAGGCTGTCTCCACCTAAAACGTTGAGACAGGACTAGTGGAGTAAGCTCTAAGTGCCTGGGGAGGTTCTTTCCCAACACCCTTGTAAGTTTCTGAAATAGCCAGCACTATCCAATGCACAATGTGCATATTTAGAATAACTGGTGAAAGACACTCATGAAACCCCAGCTGTAAAAAGTCCAGAATCTGGTTAACAGAGATGTCATCTGGCTGAATCTGCCTGACCCAACACCAAGCACTGAAGCTTTTCCATATCTTGCCATAACGCAGGTAGGTAACCTTCTTTCTGCTTTGCATCATATTCAACTTGCTGGATTTGGATGAAATATCGGTCCCTGCTGCAGCAGGTCCAGCGTAACTTCCAATGTAATGGGTCTGGTCACTAACAGATGAATCAGCTCTGATTACCAATTCCTCTTGAGCTAATATGACAGGTAGAGGAGGAAACACGTAGCCCACTCTAAAGCTCCACTTCGAGAAAAAGCATCCAGAGCCAAGGACTGACGGAGAAGAAAATGATCAATCTTTCTGTTGACTGCCATGAGGTTTATGTCTGGCATACCTTAAACCTTGGAGATCTGCAGGAAGGTATACTCCATTCCCAGGGCAGACACTTTGCTGATGTAAACCGCTGACAGAGGAGAAACAAACATTCACTTCAGCCCATCTACCTATGGGAGGAACAAGGTCTACAAACTGTAAACTTCTTGTACCTCTGTCTGTTCAGATAGGCCAGTACAGTGGCATTGACGGAAAGTACTTTTATCACCTTCTCGTGATGTCTGACATGCTAGGACCATAGAGCTCCCCAAACTGTGAGAAGTTCCAGGAGAATGATGTGAAGCGGACCCAGGGTGACCAATGACTCTGCAGAAAAACACATTCCAGGGAGGCTCACCAGCCATAGCATCTGTCAGGACTCGGGTGATCAGGTTGGGTAGGAGCCCATGCGCAGGGAATACTTGGGGTTCAGTCTGTAACCCACGGTGCATGATTATGCAAACAAAGACACCACCAGCAGAAATCCAGGTAATGCAGTGTATTTTATGTATAACAGGACCAGCAAATAAGGGTAATACATTCTAAGCAAGAAACCGGACGTATGGCAAAATAAAATACTGGTAATAAGTCTTTTGGCAGGGAGCCCACTTGGAAGGGCACGAAAGGCACACAGCCTGCTTGGAAGGGTACGAAAGGCACACAGCCCGCTTGGAAGGGTACGAAAGGCACACAGCCCGCTTGGAAGGACACAAAGCAGGGAGTCCACTTGGAAGGACACAAAACAGGGAGTCCACTTGGAAGGACACAAAACAGGGAGTCCACTTGGAAGGACACAAAACAGGGAGTCCACTTGGAAGGACACAAAACAGGGAGTCCACTTGGAAGGACACAAAACAGGGAGTCCACTTGGAAGGACACAAAACAGGGAGTCCACTTGGAAGGACACAAAGCAGGGAGTCCACTTGGAAGGACACAAAGCAGGGAGTCCACTTGGAAGGACACAAAGCAGGGAGTCCACTTGGAAGGGCACAAAGCAGGGAGTCCACTTCGAAGGACACAAAGCAAGGAGTCCACTTGGAAGGACACAAAGCAGGGAGTCCACTTGGAAGGACACAAAGCAGGGAGTCCACTTGGAAGGACACAAAGCAGGGAGTCCACTTGGAAGGACACAAAGCAGGAAGTCCACTTGGAAGGACACAAAGCAGGGAGTCCACTTGGAAGGACACAAAGCAGGTAGTCCACTTGATCAGGACACAAAGCAGGGAACCAGGAACAGTACAGGTGCAGAGCCACAGCAGGAAGGTCCATGGACTTCAATACAAAGGCCCTGAGTGAAGGGCAGAGCAGGTTCATAAAGGCAGGGTAATCCAGGTAACAAGGCCCAGCTGGATGTATGGACTAGGGACAAGGCACACCTGATCCTAGTAATGAGTTCTGAGTGCTCCAAAGGGCAGAGGGTGACCACTAGTGGTAGCAGATTTAAATGCCACAGGTATGAAAAAGCCATGGTTCAGGCAGCGAAAAAGTAGTTCCTGACAGCATCTGTGGAAATAGTTGACAAGATAGATCCAGTCCACTGAAAGCCTTGTTCTAGTCTTCTTCTTTGTAGCCACAATCTCAGAAAGTACAACCTTCTTCTCCATGGAGGAAGCTGACCTGTCCCAAACCTTTACTACAAAAACACCGGTGATGTCTCATGTGCGAAAGTGCTTGGAGTAGAAGCTGTCTGACAGAAGTCATCAGCCTTAATAGTCTTCTAAGTAGCCTCAGGCTGCGCTTGTGATTGCTTAAAACAAAGGATCTGAAGGGTTCTAAAGAGCTTCCAGCCAGGAGCCAGTCGTCCAAGTAAGGGATAACGCTGAAGCTCTAGTTGCCATTCATACAGATTTCATAGCTGCATTGCAAATGAAATCTGCGGCTCCCCTGACATTAGAAAGGGACTTGACAATTTCTCCCTCTCTGGCACCCCAAATCACTGGCACCAAACTACCACATACTGTACTCTCTTGTAGGATTATTCTACAATTTTAGGAGGACCCACAAACCCCTCTACAACTCAGATTACTTGATTATTAAATAGGGTCTGTTGTGAAGACAGTGTTGGATTATTGGATTGAGAAAAATGTCCCTGCTTTTTCCTATCAAAAACAGAAAAGGGAAAGAGAACTTTACTATGAGTGATCAGTCACAATTCAAAATAAGGAAAAAAGAGACAAATTATTCTGTTCTGGGAACCTTACATCATGAAGGTGTAGACTAAAAATACACACAGTTCTATTCACAGTGGATGACTTTGTACTTGCTAGGAGGGGCCTGCACTTTAAAAGCTTTTTTTTTGCAAAATCTTGACATCTGAGGACATGATATCTATATGCTGGATGATTTCCTTGGGTATATGTCATATGTGTGTTTCAAGTCTTGATGCCTTTGAGAATATTCCAAGCTATTATATTATGTTTTGGTTATGATTTGTTTTATTGTTTGTTTATGGCATGGATTTGTGGGTATCTAAATATATCAATAAAACTATTATGTAAGCTCCTATCCAATACCACTTAAACAGTTTCCTTTCCAATAGGACGTACCTGTATGTCCCTAAAGCTTGAGTCAAGAAGCCCATAAGGACATACAGGTACGTTCTGACTTTGTTGCATCGACAGACTGGACTCTTCTCTGTCGGCAGAAGCGTAAGCCATATCACAATATTGAGCATTCCCTTTTGGTTGGTGTTATTATTGAAACCCACCAGAAGTTCATATGAGGAGCAAATGCTCTTAATCTGGCCCTGCCTCCAGTGTGCTTCAGCCAGTTTAAATCCAGCTTGTACGCACTGTGCTCCAGCCTTGTGCAGTTTTATTTGGTTGTTATAAAACTGTGTGTCCACTGCTTTTTCAATTATCGCCAAATTAACCCTGTATTAATATGCATTATAAAGATAAAAGGCCATATTTTCTGAAAAATGCGTGGGGCCCATGTACACATACACTTCTGATAAAGTGGCCCACTGCAGAAAAAAACCTGGACACCCCTGCCATAGTATTTGCTGGATGTGCAACAATACCCTGCATTGTGGAATGTACATGTTCATTTCAGCAACACCACAAATTTGAAGTGTTCATGCTTTTTCTTCTATTTTTGTGTCTATCCAGTTCAAGCACAATGTGGACACAGGGAAGTGTGTGGTTCTCCACAAGGCCTCACCCTCTCCATATTGGATAAAACAAATAAATAATTTGCAAAAAAAGACACAGAGAAGGTCTGAAATACAATAGCAGATTTGAAAAGTTGTAGGATTTGCTCACAAGTAAACTGAAAAACTGTGCAGTTAAAAACATATACTGTACTGTACAACATCACCATTACGCACACAGACATGTTGGGGCATATTGCTTCAAACAATTGCAGGGCTCATTGAGAAATTAAGATAAATAAATACGACACCCATTTATTAGGAAATACCTCACGATATGACAATTATTTATATATTTTAATGCATATGACAAAAATACTGTGAAAAACTTATTTCAGGGCTTGGCACATCCCAAGGGCAAGGTATCCTAGTGACTCCTAGCCTCACAATATTACAAGAGCGTTATTTTAGTTTGTATGACAAACATACAGCAATAGACTTATTCGGGGGCTTGACAAATCCCAGCAGCAAGGTATCCATGAGCGGCTCTGGCTCCTAAATGCTACACAAATGTGTTCCATTCCCTTAATTATAAGTGCAGATCATACTGACTGTTACTTAGTCGGGTATATGTGGGTAAGAATATATGTATGCACTCCTGTGAACTTTCTAAATGGCTGAACCCTATATTAAGTCTTTACTACAGGCTCAATTCTAGTGTCTTGCGGAAGATAACCGCCAAAATCTTCAAATAATACTCCCTACTTTTGAAGCCGTGAATAGAGTGACCAGTATTTACTCAGGGATTTCAGCTATGAATTATCAGAAAAGCATTTATAAAACAGACACTCCATTGATTATATGCTCCAAAGAGAGAGAGAGAAAAGAGAATAGGGAAATAGGTAAATGCTAATGAGAAAGGGGAGCGATAAAGATAAATGAAAGGGAAGATGGGGAGGACAGATGTAGACTGTGAAAAAGGGAGCATATAACGTGGAACAGGAGACAGGGGATAATGAGAAAGGGAGACATAACAGAGATAGGAAAAATGGCAGGGGTAATGAGAAAGGGGAGAGACAGTGAGTTTTGAAAGTGTGTGTATGTTAGAGCAAGCAGGACTGGCAAAAGCCACCAAGGTCAGACAGGCCGGGTCAGCAACAGGACAAGTTCAGAGTATACCAAAATCAGGAGACATGAGCAGGTGAAAAACAAACCTAGTCAGTAACAGTTCCCTTCCCCGTTCCGTCAGACTCTCTACCTCGTACGCAACTTTCATAACCTCTCTGAAAACCCACCTGTTGAGGAAAGCGTACAACATTCCTTCCCATTACTCCCAACCATCATAATCAAGCCATCTGAACAATCAACAGCTTCAACACATCATTGGAACCAGATCAACTCATCCCTATCCAAGTCCTCTCCTATTGTCTCACTTCCCCCTCACTGTTGTACGCTTTCCTCAACACCGACTAGATTGTAAGCTCGCAAGAGCAGGGCCCTCCTCTCCTTTGCACCAGTTTGTTATTGTGTTATATGTGTTTTTGTATACGCTGCGGAATTTGCCGGCGCCTTATAAATAAATGTAATGTAATGTAGTCCCTTAGCAGAGAGGAGCTTCCATAGGGGAATTAAATGAACCATCTTGGAGAACCGAGTAAGGATGGTGGTAAATGAATGCGAGGAAGGTAGGTCAACTACGAAATCCGTTGATATATGTGTCCATGGTTGCTTAGGAATGGGTAATGGTACTAATTGCCCAGGAGGTAATCTATGAGGTATCTTGGTGGTGGCACGGTTAAAAGGCATATCATGGGGCAGAGTGGCATACAGGGGGTTAAAAGGTATTTCTGGAGGTGTATATATATATATATATATATATATATATATATATAAACTGCTAACAGCAATCACACTCCTATCAAGCCAAGGCAGCCAGTACATGCTGGAACCTGAGGATGATAGGAGTGTGAGTACAGCCTCCCTATGCCATGCTACCACCACCCTTACACATCCATACTAACACACACTCATTCACAAACCTTTAAATACTCATTCATTCCATTAATCACACACACACACACACACACACACACCTTACCTGAACTGCAGATCTCTCACTCGAAGACTTCTGCAGGGTCCCGGCTGTGAGTGCAACTTCTCTGGCCCCGCCCCCAGAGGAAGGAGGGGGGAGGCAGAGTTATGTGACACTCTTCTAGCTTCCTATTCTCCTGCTGCTCGCGACCAAAGCACCGGTAAGTAGCATGGCCCCAGCGGACATTTTGAGGTCTGATTAGAAGACGACCTCGATTATAAGACGAGGGGTATTTTTCAGAGCATTTGCTCTGAAAAAAACCTCGTCTTATAATCGAGCAAATACGGTAATACCCCTGGCTTCACCAGAATCAATGACGGCCTGAGCAGAGATGGACCTATCCCAAATGGTGAGAGAGATAGGTACTGTCATCCTGGAAACTTGTATATTAGAGGAGCAGCAGATAAACCTAGAGCAGGTCCCCTGATCCTCTCTAGGTGTTGTAGTTTCCAGCTTCTTGGGACAGGCACAAGCAAAATGGCCCTTATGACCACAATACAAACACAGTCCTTGTCAACGGCCAACGGCCTTCTCTTCCTCTGACAGTTTAGTAGAACCAATCTGCATGGGTTCTTCGGACGAAGGAGTGGACTTAGGAGGGGTGAATCGAGGAGCCAGACGAGGAAGGGGTCTCCTTAGGCGTTTACGTTGAGTCTGCCATTCTTGGAGCCGTGGATCAACGCAGTTGACAAGGGTGATTAATTGCTCCAGGTCAAGGGGAAAATCACGGGTAGTCAATTCGTCCTTCAGGCGTTCTGATTGGCGTTCCATTGGTAAATGAGGCCACTAATGTTTCAATATTCTATGCAACCTCAGCAGCCAGGGTCCGGAATTCAATAGCATAGTCTGACAAGCTACGGGAGCCCGAGCGGATAGCAAAGAGACTGGACGATGCAGTTTTGACTGGGGTGTGTATATGGACAGTGCATATGTGTGTGTATGGGCAGTGTATATTAGACTCATGCATTCAGACTTGTACAAACTTGTACGAATCTCTGATAACGAGGGAGATCCCTGACAAAACTGCCAAAAACGGATTGGGAAAGTGCAGACATTTTCTTAGGATTCATCCATTCGTTGCCACCCCCCATGACAAGTTGTTTTGGCACCATTACAAGCTTTTTGGGCGATCTTTGATGAGGTAAAGTGGGAAGGGACTGTGTGTGTAAGCCAAAAAAAACCTTGTTGATGGTTGTGGCTGTAATTGATGGGTCATACAAACTGTAAATGCAATTTACCCCATGAAACCATATATTTTTTAAAAACTAAACAACTCAAGTTATTTCAAATGCTGGTATTTTAACCCTTTCCCTGCACTAATTCTACTACCATCCTTTGTCAAACTTTGTGGCAGTAATTTATTTTATGTTTTGTATCACACAAATTGCACTTCAGGTGTGAATTTACGGCCCCTGGGGGGTTGTATGAATATCCAAAAATGAAGAGAGACTCCCAATTAAACAAAATAGGAAAACATCAAGAAATCAAGAAAAAGCAGAGCAGCAGGAAAGGAGATAGGGACACAGAAGAAGGTGGGGAGATACTGAGAGAGTGGGAGAGAAAGTAAGAGAGAGTGAATGAGGGTGTGACAACATATGTAATTTCTGAATTGAAAAACCCCTCTGAATTTTATCTGAACTGAATTGCGATGCTGCGTAGATAACGGGAACGGAAATCCGTAGGTTCGCTGTCAGGAGTTGAAAGTCCACAAGAGCGACTCTATTGGTTGCCGGCAGGTGCCTCCTCTATCATCAACCAATTGGTTGCAGGCGACCAATAGAGTCACTCACACGGACCATGGTCTCCCTGCTCCAAGAGTTAAAGGTCCATACGAGCAATCAGGAAACCAGATAATTAAGTGAATAATAGGCTAAGTTTAGCTGCTGCACTTTCCCCATCCATTGGACTTTGGCAAGGCGAGAGGCATATCTGATTCGCCCACTACAAACTAAAGGTCTAGCAGATTATTATGTTCTTAAAATGTCCTGCACTGGTAAGACAATAAGTTGTTTTGTCTCCCAGGAATTGTGTGTCATTATCTGACAGCTTGCAACCTCTTCTAATCATCTTGACCAAATAAACACGCCCTTTGGATTGCACTAATCTTAAAATGAACATAACACATTCCTATCAAATGTCTATTCTGTGGGAAAGTACAACTATAAAAATAAGTTTTCCCTGTAATTAAAACCTTCTATGCCCACCATCTTTGCTAATCAGTTTAGGGTTCAATGTTCAGGTAAACCATTTTAGACAACTGTGACAACGAAATATTCCGTACATGCTTAAATCTCCTCACAGTAATAACTTCTACTCTGCTGAAAGGACACAATGCAAGTTGGAGTTCCACTTTACTTAAATAATTAATATGATGGCAGACAACCATAAGTTTTTTATTTTGTTTAAAGTATTTTATAATATACTTTGTACTTACTCTGTTTCTATGAAATTACACACTAACCAGATAAAATGGGCTCAAAATAAACGGTCTCCTTAACCATTTGTCTCCAAGCCATGCAGTTTCGAAGCAATATCCATATTTTTGTTTCTTTTACGTTTGGCAGTAAGTATATATATATATATATATATATATATATATATACCGGTATATATTTACTCACAAAGTCCATTGCACACCATTCCAAGTTTCCCAAGCCTGGTGCTAGTAACCAGTAGTTTCCATATAAAGCACTTTCAAAAGATGGTCAGCACTCCAGGTCTTTAAATTACCAATTTCTCTTTATTCAAACAAAGTCGACGTTTCAGTCATTACTGACTTTCCTCAGGACATGTCCTGAGGAAAGTCAGTAATGACTGAAACGTCGACTTTGTTATATATATATATATAAATATGGAAGGGGAGAGAGTTAAAGAGAGACCTGCAATGAGCATGTATCTTTCAAACAACTGGAGTGTTTGTTCTGTAACAGAGCCAAAATACAGATACAAAAGTAGTACAACTGTATGGATTACTTATCAAAAAGTGAGAAACACTCACCACGGAGAGTATTTTGTATTTGTCCAGCTTTTTTTTCCTTTTAGGTTCACATTGCTCTAAGGTCAGCGTGGATGATTCCATTCTTGAGAAGTTTGTTGTTTTCTGACAACTTCCTAAAATCTTGGCAAGTGTTCCAGTAAGGCTGTATGGTTTTAAAAGGTAACCAAAGGTACTTTTTGTTTCCTCTTAAATAATCCCTACCTCTAATGGGAGCGGTTACATGCGAGGGACACATGGAAGACTCAAGTGTCACAAACAGATCAAAGGCTAAATTACTTTATCTGTATTCTTGGCATGGCTGTAAAAGTGATTTAGCAGGTTGCAATTTCTATGGAATAAAGCTAAAGTACATATGAAGACAATGAAGTTGAGTGAAAATATAACCTGTTTTGCTTATCCTCTTCTTATGTATACAATACTGACTTGTTCAATTCATGGTGACATGAAATGAGGCTATGCACAGAGAACCCATCCATACTCCAGCATAGTTACACTCAATGTTTAATCATTAAAAGCTGCAGTTTATGTGTAATAATTTAAACAGACAATATAAACCAGGCATGGTAGCAAGCAGCTTTACAACAGTTAAAATGAAATGTTAACTATAATGTTCCTCAGGATAGCACTTATTACCACCTAAGCTCTGGGGAAGTTGTAGTTCCATCCAAAGAGCTCCAACACTATTACCTACACACAGATATACACAACATCACTCACCCTGTAACATTTTACTTCCAACAATATTACAATTAAAATGTTTTGAGATTAAAAACAATTGGCATTAGAACTAAGGTCGGACTGGGTTCATTTGCATATGGGAAATCGTGTGCGCAATTCTGAATGTGATGGAAGCCACATCAGTTTATGACTTGATTGTTAAAGTCCGATGGACTTATAAAATAAGGTGCTGTGTACGGTAATGTAATTTAGCATTGACAAAAACCTGGTTCTATCTCATCCTTCCTTTATTGACACATTTGCATTTGATAATTTGGGTGACTTCCCTGCTTAATCACTGATCAAATACTTCATGGCAGTGTTCATTCATAGACATTTATTAGAGTGTCCTACCGGGTGATTAACATTGAATCATTATATTTACCACAGCCAACTGTTTTCGATTAAATTGGGCTATGGTAACAAAGCCTTAACCCCTGGAGTGCCAGTTACATGGGAGATAAGTAGATTGCAAAGTGGGTTCTGGTGGCTAAATATGTATCTCCTACATAGCAGAATTCCTAGGAGTGTGCCGAGTTTAGGAGTATTGTACAAGTGTACAAATTTCACTTTATATTAACTCCCACATCATAAAGATATGTGCTGCAAAGACAACGCCACACATCTCACTTCGTGAGTAAAAATAAAAGTTACACAAAATAGTGAATAAAAAACCACCCTGGTGTCTGTGCACAGAAAATAGGTACACTTCCCTTGGGTACAGAGTTTTACAATTTTCCAATAGTATCATCCAATAGTTGGGTACATAAGAAACAAACCAAAAGAAAAAGGAATAGTGTGGCATTTTTAATTTATATAACACATACACAGTAGAAGATTGATATAAATGGACCTTTAGGTAGAGGCAACTTGTTGTCGTCATATAAGCTGGTGCTCCCTTGTGGTGCAATGTTGTTACTGCATGAAGAGGGTTTAGCTCTAATCCAGTTAAGAAGGGATTCTTATCCAGTTAAAGAAAGAAGATAGCACACAAACAAGACAAAATAAAATGAATACATATTTTAATTCCAATAAAGTATATAATATATGCTTACATAAAAGATTCAGTCAGTTTTAATGGCTCAGAACTGCTCCCAGCAATGTCCTCTGATGTTAGCAGTACCAGGATTGTTGCTTCCTCTCTTGCAAATTCTCTCATGAAGCCGATGGACCGCTGTTCAGGACTCTGTGCCTTGGGCTCCTGTATGGGCCTGGGGGACAGCCTCCTCCCTACAAACTATGGGCCCTGGCCTTGGAAAGGGTTCTTTTTTTGGGGAGGTGGGTACAGGGGGGTCCATTATGACTACTTCTTCCCCCTGTTACAGAGTACCACGTTTTCCAAGTACCAGAGGCTCTAAAGACTGTGGAGCTCAGGCACAGATTTGGAGCACTTGCATTTTGGGAAGTATATTTTTTATTTTTGGGTTTATATGTGGTTTTACTCTCCATCGAGTCAGGACTTACAGGACAGAGAGCTTCATGGCCAGTATTTGCACCAAGATGTGATATCCAGCAGGTTTCAACCAGAAGTCAGGGAACCGCCCGTGTTTACCATCCTCCCCACAGACTATAATTGCGACCCCCTACCGGGCTGAGGTGGGCTGAGTGCAAATACTGAGCAGTCTGCATCAAGGAGGACCTGATGGGGAACTTTATGTGGTTTGGTGTGTCAGCTTCGGCTAGCCACAGTGCCAACGCAGTTCCGGTGCAGCAGACAAGTTCTACAGAAGTAAAATCCCTTGTCTTATCTAGAAAAATGTTTTACAGCAACTGGCCCAATGTGGTTCTTTACTAGACTCCTCACAATATGTTTATACCAATGGGGGGCAGATGATTCGCTGGATTCTTTAGGGTTCTGTTGTGTTAGAGGTTGTTGCCTATAGTTCTTCAGGGGTGTGAAAATTTAAAAAAAAAATACTACTTGTCCAAGGGACTAAAATGGTAGCCCAGTCTACTTGTCTCTCATGACAATCTATTTGTCCTAATACAAAAAATATTAATCCAAACTGTACTTAAATAAGGTCTATCTTATACCCGCTGATATGTCACTCTGCCCCCCAGATATGCCACTCTAACCCCCCAGACTTACCAATGCATCCCCAGAATTGTCCCCTGTGCTCCAGACTCCCTGGTGTCCAGTGGGGGCAGCCGGTGCACATTTGCGCCATGCGTGTAGACAATGTCTGCTGCTGCCCGGCACCGCTGGGGGTTCTATGACCAAGCACCGGAAGGTCATGTCCCAGAGGAAGTGCCAGGCAACAGCGGAGGTTGTCTACGCGCATCACACAGACATCCATGGGCTGCCAGACAGGAAGCTATAAGTCCCCTCTTAGCCCTGCCCCTTGCCCGTTCAAGGGCTAAATGTTGGGGGGGGGACACTTGATGATATGAATTGCGCATCCCTGTTCTTACTTTTTGGAGGAAAGTGTTTACTGACTCCTTATTATATACCTTTCCAAAAATAATTATCTTTTCTTTCCTGCTTTTTGATCATCTTGAGTCAAATTGCTACAATTTCTCCTTACGCGTTAAAATCAATACTGTAGTTGGTGGTTTGTTTGATACCCCATTGATTATTATTGAGGAATCCAAGAAATTTCTCTAGATGTTCAGTTGGGCCATCCCACACAAAAAATAGGTCATCAATGTACCTTTTGTACATGACCAAGTTAGATTTTCAGTTACGTTGTCCATATATAAGATCGTCCTCTGAGTGGGCCATAAATAGGTTGGCATAGCTCGGGACGAATTTTGTACCCATTGCCGTCCCTTATTTCTGTAAATAGAAATTATTCTCATACCAAAATTAATTATGTTTTAATATAAATTCCATTCCATTGTTATCATCTTCTGCAATACCGTAAAATGGTTATGCAGGACATGACAAGCAGTGCATAAGACTTGACTTCCATAAAAAAGGTAAGTTGGGCCCGGCTCAAATGATTTTACAATCTAGAAGCTTAGACCCTCATGCATTTGCAAAAAAGGACAATCAGTGGCATATTTACGTTTGGCGCTGCCCTGGACCTAAACAGGACAGGGCCGACTCTGTCCTTTCTACTGGGTTTCAGTATATGACATCATATCGCAGGGCTCCACTTTTAAAGTAAGAGCAGCTCGGAAGCAAACTCTGTTGTTCTGCCTTTTAACAAGCCAACTGAGTAGTGCAGTTTCTATAATAGGTCTATCGGTCAGAATGGCTGCTGTCCCCCCTTGGACCTGCCGCCCAGGGCCTAGTCAGCTATATCTAGAATACGGCACTGGGGACGACGCAAAAAAAGGCAGCATTAAAGTGCATATAATGAATGAAGTGCCCTTTTGCTGTGCAGTTTGTAAGTACATTTTCTCCTGTCTTACCCAGGAAACAGAGGACAGAATCCTATCAAATTTCGAAGGCATTAACGTTTCACTTGAGCTAAGGGACACTCGGAAGGTATGTTTTATTAATTTCAGCACGCTTTTTTTGTTGCTGCTTTTCAAGCTTTCTGGATCACGACTTTTGCCCCCAGAACATGACAGAAATTGTCCCGACCGAGATAGAATGTTGCGACGCAAAGCACTCGTCACTCCGATCTCTCATACAGGTTTCACTTTCTATTCCTCACGACAGGACGGCATCGCACCGCGACCATTCCAAGTGCGCACGCGTACTGGTCCAGGTACCGTGATCGTAACGGAAGTCACTGGTTTCTGGGGAACGAAATATCTGCTGCACCAGTTTGACCCG
Organism: Spea bombifrons; assembly: GCF_027358695.1. NCBI lineage: Eukaryota > Metazoa > Chordata > Amphibia > Anura > Pelobatidae > Spea > Spea bombifrons. Next base: position 46,440,425 of record NC_071089.1, on the reverse strand, counting down.
GAGGCAAAAGAGACAATTGACTCTCTTTTCTCTGTACATGTTAAGATAATGATGTAGTCATATTCTATTTTAAAGTTTTCATTCGGACACCATGTGCACCAACCTCTAGTGTGTGAAGCGCTTGTACTTGCGTCTGTTGTGCGAACACACACACTGTGTTCCTACACAACCCACCATCATGGAGACCCAACTGCAAAGTATCTTCGAGGAGGTAGTGGTAAGACCCACATATTTAATTACTCCGGTTCCATTTATAATGAGCTCGTGTAAACATAATCTGTGAATACCGTAGCCTCTGTAGTATTTTGCAGTTTTGTTTACTCATCAGGTGCCAGAGGAAGCAATGCACCCCGCACTTATTTACTTACTGCTTACCCTGCTTGAAAATTATACACTGTTGCACATGTTTAACCCCCATGAATTTAGGTAACTTGTGTAATGGATGAACATATAACAGCGTGTAGTTTATTAATCTGTGAAGATATGTTGCTTTACGTTAGCAGATGTGTTTATATGCAAACTGCAGTCTATCTTAGCTGGTCAGACAATGGATTTCTATACCGGTACATGTCATTTATGGACATAGGGGTTGTGATGACTTTCATAGATGTTTTAAACCAGTGTTTCTGGCAATTAGTTTTTCCACCTTTTGTGGGGCTAGTGAATTGCTTTGCTTGGGAATGAAATAGGGAAACTGTATTATAGCATAGAAAATTAAATTCATGTTTAAATTGTCACATGGACTAAAGTGCCAAATCTCAGATTTACCAATGAAGTACTAGAAGAGTGACCATATGATGAGTATCCTCTCTCCTTTCTCTCTCTTCTGTCCTTTTCTCTGCTTTATCTCTCCTCTTTTGTCCTTGTTCTCTCCTACTTTTTCCACTTTTCCTGCCTAATCTTTCTCTTCTGCGTCTCTTTATCACCATGCTATTGTCTCATCGCTAACCTTCTCATGTCTTCTATCACCTCATCTCATTTTCCTTTACTAAACCAATCATTCTAGCTGTCAGTGGTAAAACCATGTCCATGGCCAAACCACAACTCCTGGCACAGCCTCTCAAGGAGTGACCAGGAAATGGCTCAGCAGCAGGTGGCAACCCTAAGTCCATGTGACATTTCCGATGATTAGGTGTGTGGTGTATTCTACCAGGATTAGCATGGCTATCACACAACTTGCATATATGTTTGTGAAGCAGACTGTTTGTGATGGTTTCCTTTTCACAAGTGTACCTCTCTAACTATAGCAAATGTTGGAAGGTATGATTTTTTTTTTTTTTTTTAAACAAGTGATACAGATGTGGTTTACGAAAGCATCTTACAAAAATGATAAATAAGATGCCTAAAAATGAATGTAGCGTAATTGAAATCATGTGTTGTTTCAAATTCGGTTATCCAAATGTGCTTTTTTTGTGTTTCACAGAAAACAGAAGCCATTGAGGAGGCCTTTGCTGGGTAAGTCATCTGTGCATTATTTTCTTTAAAGTCTGTTTGTTTTTGTTTTGTTTAGCTGTGCTTATAAATATGTGCTATTTTTCTTTTCTTTTTGTCACAGTATGTTTATGGACTCAAATGAAGATGAGAGAACAAAACTAATAAGTTGCCTTGGTGGCTTTAGACAGTTTTGGAGTGTCCTCCCTCAGGTATGAAACGAACATATGCTGTTAAATTTCCATAAAAAAATTTACACCGTTACAATACTTCTTATATGAATGTACTTGGGTTGTATTGCACTATAAAGCACTAATCACAATTAGCACTAATCTATTGGTGCTAAATAAGCAGAAATATACTTCTGTACATTTATTCACATTTGATATATTTTTTTTTAAATGTTATTTTGTTTTTTTTGTACTTAGGATTCCCATGAACAATGTGTCCAGTGGATTGTACGCTTTATTCATGGACAGCACAGCCCAAAAAGAATTTCCTTCCTTTACGACTGTCTAGCAATGGCTGTAGAAACCGGACTACTTCCTCCCAGGTATGTTCACTGTGTGCAGTGTAATAAAAATATGGAGAATAAAACAAAATACAAGTATGTAGCAGGCAGTTAACTAAATTATGTCTCCATGGTACCTCCGTAAATCCATTGTGAAACTATGGAATAGAAGAGGTGTTCGGATAATTTTTTTCAGCAAACAGTAATTTTACTTATTTTAAGTTGCCTCATTCATACCAGTAATGGCCTTTGGAAACCTATTTGTAGAAAATAGGGAAAGATATATTTTTTTTGCGCACATGTTCTTTCTTTCTCTCTCTCTCTCTCTCTCTCTGACAACCTATGACAACCCCTGTGCATGGCGGATGTCTGTTTAAATCACATTGTCCTCAAATAGTTTGGATACTGCTGGTACCTATTGTGAATTAGAACCTGAAATGCTTTCACTTCTTAATCATTTTATAGATTGGTCTGTGAGTCGCTGGTTAACTCTGACACGCTGGAATGGGAAAGGACTCAACTCTGGGTATTAACGTTTAAACTGGTCCGGAAAATTATCGGTGGAGTCGATTACAAGGTATATACTAGTATAACTGACCAAAATTACATTTTTTGTTGTTTTTTTGATAAATAGAAAACACATTTTGCTCTGATTGTATTACTTGTCCCATCAGCAACACATTGATTATGTCTGTCACATCCATCTCTATAGCTTATTAGTTAAGAACTGAACAGCTCATGTACACTAAATGAACAAAAGTATTGGGACACCTGATCATTACACCAACACAGACTTTTTTGACATGACATTCTTAATACAAGATTTTTCAAGTGTTTCTGTGGGAAATTTTGCCCATTCATCCAGTAGAGCCTTTTTGAGGTTTGTGGTATGGTGGAGGCAACATACCAGGACAATACTATGCTTCCAACTTTGTGGGAACAGTTTGAGGAAGGCCCTTTTCCAGTGTGCCCTAGTGCACAAAGCCAGGTCCATAAGGAGTTGATTGAGCTTGGTGTGGGAGAACTTGTCTGAGAGCCGCCCTGACCTCAACCCCATTGAACACCTTTGGGATGAACTGGAGCAGAGATTGCGAGTCAGACCTTCTCGTCCAATATCAGTGCCTGACCTCACAAATGCTCTACTTAATAAACAGGCAAAAATCCCCACAGAAACTCTCCAAAATCTTATGGAAAGCCTTCCCAGAATAATGGGAGCTATTGTAGCTGTAAAGGTGAGGACCAACTAGATATTTCTATGTATTTAGAATGTAATATCATACCAAGTCCGTTGGTGTAATAGTCACGTGTCCCTATGTTTTTGTCCTTATAGTGTGTGCATTAGGGCAAAGGTCACTACCGCATCTATTTTATATTCTGCATTGTAAATGCAAGAAACATATTCATAATTTGGATCGATTCTTTTGAGTGTTTACATTAGGAAGACCAGCAAGACTAGATAGGCTGGCTCTTAGCTGCAGTCAAATTCTATGTTTCTATTAATCTATATAGTGATAACAAACAAAGTTTTTACAGGTTAATACTCCGCATAAGCTTATTCAGTAGTGTCTACCGGGAAAGTGCATGTTAGTAACCCTCTGGAAGAATCCAATTTTCATTTAGACATCATTTCCTGGGACTTACATGTAAAATTCAAACATCAGGATGTTAAGAAGCTAAAATATTGTCCATGTTAGTGCATACAGCTATGAAAAACCAGCACACAGTGGTTGTTTATAAAGTAAACCAACACCATAAATGAGTCACTGAGCCACATTACACATGAAGATGTACCTTGCACATTTAGATATACTGATCACACGTTTTACTGTACAGCATTTTCTCAATGCTTTCTTGCTCTTTGATAACCTAGAGAATCTGTAGAAATAAGGCATCTTGTTCTCAAATGGCACTCAATTTAACTGACGAGTAGGATATATTTAAAGAACTATAAGTAAATCTAACTCAAGTTTCTGATTACCTATTACAGCACAGCTCTTTAGCTCATTTCCTTTGATAACGGTTTTTATTGTCTTTTCATTGTTTTAGAAAATTGGGTATCCAACCAAGTTACATGATCAAGGGCAGTGTTAGATTGTAAAGGCACCTAAGCAAACCATTAATGGGGGGGGGGCGGCTTTCTTTAAGATGATTAAAGGCAGGCCTGGACTGGGACAAAAAATAAGCCCGGGCATTTCAGACTGAGCAGCCCATTTTTATGAAAAAACATATATGTACATACATATACATCATTCAACATGGGAAGCCTGAAGCCACAGTAAATAACACAATACCTTATCTTTTCCACTATTTCAGGGTGATTTCAGGGCCTTGAATGTTTTGTCCCCTGAAGTCACTACAAATTCAGGAGGGCATTTTATCTCTGGATAAGTTAAAATGAAATAGTTCCCACTGTAAATTAAGGAAACAGATAACCAAACACACACACCAGGACAGGCTTTTCCCACACCTAAGGATTGGAAGCTGATTGGAGTGCTGGGGTTCTTTTCTGTGTTCGTACACACACACCAGGACAGGCTCTGCCACACCAACACCCAAACACACACACACACACTAGGACAGGCTCTGCCACACTGACACCCGAACACACACATCAGGACAGGCTCTGCCACACTGACACCCAGACACACACGTAAGGACAGGCTCTGCCACACTGACACCCAGACACACACCAGGACAGGCTCTGGACAGGCACACCGACACCCAAACACACACACACACAACAGGACAGGCTCTGTCACACCGACACCCAAACACACACACAACAGGACAGGCTCTGTCACACCGACACCCAAACACACACACACAACAGGACAGGCTCTGTCACACCAACACCCATACACAAACACACACCAGGACAGGCTCTGCCACACTGACACCCACACACATACACACACACCAGGACAGGCTCTGCCACACCGACACCCAAACACACACACACCAGGACAGGCTCTGCCACACTGACACTCAATCACAAACACCAGGACAGGCTTTGCCACACTGACACCCGCATCCGGAGGGTTTCCACAGACGGTTTCACTCAGCCTGCCTGTGGCATCTTTGCCCCCATAACAGCCTACCTGTGGCAACTTTGCCACCAAAACAGCCTGCCTGTGGCAACTTTGCCACCAAAACAGCCTGCCTGTGGCAACTTTGCCACCAAAACAGCCTGCCTGTGGCAACTTTGCCACCAAAACAGCCTGCCTGTGGCAACTTTGCCCCCCCTTACACATCCATGCTATCACACACACATATTCATTCACTTGTTCACAAATATTTATTCACTAATTCACAGATATTCATTCATACATTGATACTCATTAATTCCCTCATTCAGATACTGATTTACATATACTCATTCACAAACATTCATTCACTCACTCCTTCACAGATACTCATTAATTCACTCTTTCATTCAATCTCACATACACCATACAGCCTCCCTCACCCCCTTACCTGAACCGATGATGCACACGCCGCTCGCAGACTTCCGCGGATCTGCACAGGGGAAGCAGACGCACAGCAGGGTCATGTGACGTACGTCACGTACGTCACATGGCTCTGTTGGATTCCTGCGTCCCCCTGGCCGTGGAAGGGACGCTGCTCGTGCGCGTCTGCCAGTAAGTAGCGGGCCCGGTCGTAGTTGCTGCAGGCTTAAGGGGCAGGTGCCCCTTTTGCCCTGTGTTAAGGACGACCGCATAGGCCCAGTCAGTCCGGTCCTGACTGGGCGTATTTTAAGGTAGGGGCCTGGAGCTGCAGCTCCATTAGCCCCTAAGTCAATCCGGCCCTGGCTGGCCCGGCCGCAGCCCCGGCCCGGCCCGGCCCACCGGGCAAATGCCCGGTGTGCCCGATGGCCAGTCCGGGCCTGATTAAAGGGCTCCATTTTTCATGATCTATATAGGTTTTTTAATAATATAATACAAATTTATTGTTATATTGACAAATGTAAATAGCCTTAAAACACTAACCATAAACTTTTCAAAACAGAATTGCCTGCTATCAGTGTTGCGTGTCATCCACAGTGTACTTGTGTTCATGGAGTACATGTAACGTGAATAATGTCTGTGTCATGCAAGTGTTGATAAGATATGAATTACATAAGTCTGTGAGGTTTCTGAATGGAAAATTTCTACATACGACTTGTTTATTGTATTGTTTTTCTCTCTATGAAAACAAAAATTGAATAATGGGATAGCAGACTTGTTACAGTTTTTGGATGTTATTTTGATTTACTTATGTCACTGGAAAAAGACTACAAGAGTGAATGTGCTTAACATTATTAGATGGTCAAAATGACCATTGTTATGACTTATGGTTCAGTTAACCATCACAATAGCTCCATTTTTATTACATTGATTGTATACAGTGATCTCTAGAATATTGTGCTGTCAAACAAGCGAAAATGTATACAATTCAACAGGGTAAACAGTTTTAGGTATCTGTTAAACGCTTTGTCTCCAGTGAGACAACCAGCGCTTGTACTTGATCCTGTTTACCCAACTTTACGTCCTGTTCTTCTGGCCGTTTGATCTGTGAATTTATTTGATTAGTGTACTGAAAATATTTGTGTTGCTTCTTATCAAATTGACATCGTATTGCAGTGGTCCAGGTGCAGGGAGTTACATGGTAGTATCAGAGACAGCAAACTATGCATCAGCTAGAAACATAGCCTTAACACATTCAGTTTGCATGGTTTCTTGTTGGTGTTTCCTGTTGGGTATTTGAACCCCACATCACCACAAAAAAACAGAAAAACATCCCGCTCGGTGGGGCTTAATGAGGCAATGGCTGGAACACCAACAGATGGAGTATGTTGATTGGCTTGTTTTTCTTTGTTTCTCAGGGTGTGCGAGATCTGTTAAAGGTCATACTGGAAAAAATCCAAACTGTTCCAAATACTGTCAGTTCTGCTGTTGTACAGCAGCTTCTAGCAGCAAGAGAGGTAAAGATGACATCTACGTGTAATGAGTGTAATGATGCTTTTTTTTTGTGTCGAATAACATTTAAAGTAAAGAAGTATTTAAATATACACAGAAATAATAAGATCTCTTTAGGAGGGCATCAATGTACTTTCTCCATTTTATTATACTCCAGCACTTTCAGCGTTGTGCTTTGAGAAATGTTTTTGTGCTTTCAGGTTGTAGCCTACATCCTGGAGAGAAATGCCTGTCTACTCCCTGCCTACTTTGCGGTGACCGAAATCCGCAAGCTTTACCCGGAAGGGAAACTCCCTCACTGGGTAAGCATTAATCCTGTCAGATAACAGTTGTTTTTTCGTGTATCACGAGAGGAAACCCTAAGTATAAACTGTACAGATTTGATTCTGTTGGAGCACTCCATTTTTTGCAAATGTCTCAAGAATCCTTGGAGACCACAGCGTCTTAATTATACCTCTTGGAGTAAAATAAATGACATCGATGTGTCATGACACAGTTTACTCCTGATCCCAGCTGCTAGGAGAGAATGTGTGTGCTCCAATGCAGGAGGTCAGCAATGTATTGTGGCCTGACTGCTGGGCAACCAGGCCCCCTGGTATGCCTCGGCTCAGTGGGCCAGTTACAAGAGAGATCCTGAATGACCCCAGTCGGCCCATTTACACTATAGAGGGCTTGACTGCACACTTTTAAGTCTCAGAGTGCTTGGGTATGACTTTGTTTAGTGAAGGTCAACATTGAGGACAGCAGTTGTAGGGGAGATGGCAGAGCAGCGGTGCCACCACCCAAGGTAAATGCATTCAATACAGGTGGAGAGTATAAGCAGCAAAACCACTGCTTTAGGTAAAGAAATCAACATCAAAGAACCAAATGCGGTTTGCTCAGCTTTGTCCCCCCCATCCTTTCTTTTTCCAGTTACTGGGTAATCTGGTGTCCGACTTTGTGGATAGCTTTCGACCTACAGCACGGATCAATTCAATCTGTGGTAAGAACATGAACCTATAGCCGGCAAAAAACACACTAGTTCATTTAAAAGTTGTGAAATAAATGGCATTTACATAGGGTAAAGGATGTTCACATACAATTATTTTAAAGGCAGTAGTTACTAAGTCATGATTATTCGGTTTATTGTCCTAGGCTTTCTTCGCCAAGAAGGGTCAAGGTGACCGCATATAGTTAATATCAGACATTTCAGCTTATCTGAGCTCAACTAACAGTTTAGTTAACAAACCCTTACGTCTCATTAATTGACCTTGTTTCCAATGGTATTGAAAGTACATTGACCAGGCATTTTTTTGGTAATCAGTCAACTGATCAACTTTTGCAGGACGTTGCAGTCTCTTGCCTGTGGTGAACAACTCTGGCGCCATCTGTAATTCATGGAAACTGGACCCCCTTACTTTGCGCTTTCCACTGAAAGGACTCTTGCCCTATGACAAGGTGAGACTACACCAACAGCTGTGCACCATTGGAAATATGTGTTGTACTAGTTTTATCCCCTGAAACAGTAAGGGCAATTTGAGATATTACCGTATATCTTTTATTCTGTGTGTACTGTGTTAGAACTAAAGGGCTTTTTAAACAATAATTAAACTATTTGATTGACTCCCCTCTGGAGTCTTAAAACATTGCCTTCATTCTGTATATTGACAGCAGTGGAGTGTTTGCACTCTAGGCGAATTAGAGCTCATGGATGTTATTCCCCATATTTAAATGTATAACTGAGAACTTTTTATAATCAATCATGTTGTAAGTTTCAGTTCACATAATTGGCCACCATGGTTATTGCTTACACATGTGCAAACTTATCTTTCAAAACTGACTGCATGCAGGATATGTTTTAAGGGGGTCACTTCAGCCATCATTTACACTAATGCATATGATAGCATCGTGGTTCCTTTTGCAAATGCATGGAGGATTTTGCAGAATCCCCCATGTGCATTTGCCCCCTTTCCCCACCTAAATGCTGTGAAGGACATTTCCATGCATGTGATATACTTACCGCCAGTAAGTTCCAGTACTGGCTCCCTCGTCTCCCTTGCACTAACCTTAGTCTCACCCCTGGCACTCTAACATCCTATGCTGAAACTTGCACTTAAATACATGTAAGAAATTATGAACCCCTTACAGGTTTATTCTTTTAGGGAATGTGTGACGAATAAAGCACAAATACAAGCGTATAGAAAATGGGTCTTTATATTACATTAGGTCACTGTTACAGGTTAATACAACATATAACATACAGAAAACATTTGATAATAATCCAAAACAAAAGGGATACTCAAGCACATTCTCCCGAACGCCATCTTGCACAGCTTTGTTCTGAGTCTCCTGACCCAGCGCTTCTGTTCGCAGTGCTCTTCTTTCTCAGACTGTTCTTTCTATTGCAGCCCCTAACTAGTCATCCCAGAATTCCTTGTACCTCCCAGAAAGTGGTTCACCCAACCCCTCTTTCCAGAGATTTCCTGTATGACCCAGTTATGAAGGAGACAGATAGTCTATGCAAAAATAGGCACAGCTATGTTAAAATACATCGGCTTCAGTTGTCTGACCCCCTGTGTATCCCACCTCTCTTGGACCCTTTGTTCCAAACCCTTTTTGTAATGCATTTGATCGGATTCACTGACCAATGTCAGAGGCCTAAACGTGTCGATTTACAAATGATCTTGTAATAATTTGCTGATCAATGAGGCAGTGACCTAAACTGGTGGGTTCGTATTATACACAAGTACAATTTTTACTACAAAGTGGAGTGTAAAGTTATGCCTGCATATTATACCTGAGATTTTATGGTACATAAGCACTGTCTTCCTGCCTCCCTACTACTGCAGAGTCACACCACTGGGGCATTAGCACAAGCATGTTCAAAATTAAAGTATTCGCAGAGAAACATTGAAAATCATTTTTTTAATGGGCTGTTTTTAAGTGATACTAGTAATAATAATAAAAAAAACTACAATGGAGATGCTGAATTTGACAAAAAACATTAGTGCACCTTCAATCCCACTTTTTTTTTTATTTCCTTTTCCTGTAGGATTTATTTGAGCCACAGACGGCTCTCCTGAGATATGTGCTGGAACAGCCGTACTCTCGCGACATGGTGTGCAACATGCTGGGACTAAACAAGCAGGTATTACGGTGCCCCAGAGCACTTCCTCTGAAAATACTGCTCTATTTTCCCACCTTTTTTCTTTGCTAACAAACTGAACAAAACAGTATGGATAGCCCCCCCCCCATTTATTTTAATGTATCATAAAGGACCTTTACATTACAATGTTAAAACAATACTGTTCTTCTCCTTGTTCAGTGTGCACTGCCTTGAAGATGTTAGAATCAAGTAGTTATTGGAAAAGTTTAATTTTTGTTTTGCATTGCTTTTTTTCCCTCCCTCCTATAAGGCCAGTCTCAAGTGTGCCCATTGCCAGCTTACTGCACTCCATAACATACCGTGCCCTAGGCTTGCAAAAATGTATCCTGTGGCTTCCATCCAACGATTGCCTACTAAAACTAACAGCCACCCCACCCCTCCCTTCTTAAGCACCATTGATGGGCATTCTCTGACCTTGGGCGTCTTGAGGCAGGCCTCATAGTCACTGTTTTGTCTTTTCTTTTTTTTCTTCCTTTATTTTTGTTCTGTCTTGTCCTGCCCATCCTCCAAATGCTCTAGACCTTGAACATTGCTCAGGTATGTTCACGACCTTCTTCTTGTATTGTGACTAACCGTGCTGCTGGCTGTTTGGTAGCCGCTGATCCCAGTTATTGAGTATATACTCATGGTCGGGGCTTGAAATTGATAGGACCGCAACATACCAACAACACCTTTTTAGGTAAGAAAAAAAATCATCTTAAGAGCCCTGTAAAAATAAATAAAAAAACATTTTCTCTTTAATCCATTAATCCTTTTAAGCACAAAGCCTAAACCGTGCAACTATCTACCCCTCCGTCCTACTTTCCTTTCGCCCTATGTGGTGGCTTTTCTAATTTCGAGGTGGCTGACTCAAGCTTTTCTGTATTCTTGATGGTGAAGCATTTTATTGGATGTTTTCCTTGCTTGTTTTCAAAAAAATCTTAAGGATTTAAGATGTCACATCCCACCAACCATGAAGGAAATGCATTACACATTATGAAGGATAAGCCCCACAGGGTTTCTCTTATGAGAGAGGTACTTTTTTGACTTTGTTGCCTCACATTCAACTCATGTTCAAGTGAGTACGTTTCTTATGTATCGTAAATCCTTAACATATATATATACATATATAGACCGTAGAGAGGGATAGACAGAAATAGATTGCAGTAATCTATGTAAAATGTAAAACCAGTCTCCCACTTCTTGTAGGAGATACGTCCAAGGCAAGGGTTATCTTTCCAGCATCTCATTACCCTTCTCCCCAAGTGTTCCCTTTTAGAAGAAGCAGTCCCTCTTTAGACCTCAACCTCTCTGTTTTCTTCCTTCCACTACTTTTTTTCTGTGAGCACAGGATGTGTAGTGGTTATGAGTGTATCACTGTGTTTTACTGCCCTAAAAGTTACACTAATGTGCATCAGAAAATGTGTTTAAATATTAAATTGTGTAAATAAATAATTATCAATAGATTACATATGTCTCAGTAAAGCCAGAGTCATAGCCACATACCTTAAAATAACTAACCTTTGACAGTTTGAGTTGGGAGGTATGCATTACTCCTAAACAGGATACATTGTGTAAGATTACTAACAAGTACGCACAACATTAAAACTGTTAACAATAAGCAATGGGTTCAATAGAGCAGATGGACAAATCCCTACTCTGCTTTCTGCATCAGGCACCACTGAACTTTGAAAACCTGTTAAAGCACTGAACTTTTAAAACCTGTTAAAGCAGAATAGTAGTAAGCCAAAAATTGTTGCTGTGTATTAGTTATTTAAACTTAATACAAATGTGTGATAGGGAAACACTTAAATACAGCACAGTTTTTTTTTTCATTTTGTTTTTTTTACGTTTGTTACCATGGTGGGATGTCTATTTTAACAGGAAGAGCTGTCAGGCCATGTACCAACCACATATTAAAAGTCACAGTTGCTGGTACTCCATTTTGCGTTAACTTTAAAATGTTCTTCTTCAACGTAAAGGACACCTTCTGGAGCATTTTGTTCCCAAACTGGACTGAATGCCCCATGATCTCAGTAATCACAAACTGCCCAGATTCACCCTCTCATGGGCATTATGGGAGGTTGGTAAGAGTCATAGTAGTGTTATGTAATGAAGGTATCCAAATATAGACTTGAGAGGATCAGGGAGTGAGCAGGACCAAACACCACTTCACCCTTTCTCCCTCGATAAAATCCTTACCTGGGTCTTGGTAATTGGTTCTGATTTCTGGAGCTTTTTGTCAAAAACGTGAGAGATTGCATTTATGTTTAATTGAGCTGAGGCCTTCCCAAAACATGGTCCATATCAAGAACACGTTCACAGTAGTTCTCCAGCTCTTCATTTATCAGGCATAAATCTTTAGAGGTTGGACAACATACTCTCGCAAGCTTACATTGTATATGCTAATAGTGACTAAGACCAAACTAATTGATTAATAAACAGCTTTCCATCCCTTGCTTCCTAGATTTTTTTTTCTTGAGATTTTTTTCTCCGGGAAGGATTCACCTTTTTTCTTTTTTATATCTGGCAATTCCCAATTTGTCCACAGCCTTCTGATATAACTGATATAACCAAATATTGTCTTAACAAGTGAACATTGGAAATAGTAGTATTTTAGCTTATTTATGTTTTTCTTTTTTGTTGTAACTAGTTTTTATTTATTCTTGACTTCGATGACTTTTCACCATTTGCAATATTGGTCCAAGAAAACCATCGCTGCTATTGCTGTCCTGTTCTTATGTTCGCTGGTACATTCATACTTTAAGTAGGCCTTAAGAATACCATTAATATGTAGCTCAAATTTGTTCAAAGATATTTTTATTTTTAGAAGGCTATTTATATTCTCCATACTCCTGATCTATCTCCCATTTTATTCCCATAAGATGTGCCGTTTACCTAGAGCACCAGTTCTTACAAATGCAGAGAAAATGGGTAGGGACTTCTTCCAGTTCTCCGCTCAGACTTCCAGATTCTGCTTATGGCGGAATCTGCAGTAGTTAAAATTTGTGTTTCAGGAAACTGCTATTTAGTCTTTATTGACATATACTATTTTTTTAATAATTTTCTACTATTTCTAATATTTTGAACTGTTTCTTTTATATTTCTGTTAATGGTTATTATTTTTTGAGTGTAGTAGGTTTGTTAGCATACGTGATCTCTGTACCATATGACACGTAAAGAATATAGAATTGGATTTAATAAGAAAAATGCCAAAACCTCTTCTGTTTTTGTGCTAAATTTGTTTTAATGTACAGAATATTTGATAGCAGCTTGTGTTACACCCATACTCCCCCTTCCCTCTTTCTGGATGTGCAGGACTAGTGAATTTCAAGCCCTGTACATGCTAGTTTTTGCACGCTAGATAGCAGTTGTGAGGTGTGTGTGTGTGTGGTTTTTTTTTTTCTCAAATGTTTGTGTTGTGTCTTGAATTATTAGTGTGTTGTGCCAGTTTTACTCAAACTTTGTCAATTTCACAGTCACAAGCAGCTTCCAATGCTCAATTTAGGCTTGATTTTTCTTTTTCCTCTATGGCATCAGTTTAGTTACTGTATTGTACTTTCTACTTTTGAAGGCTTACAGATGCCTTTAGTGATCTGCGACTGCCTGCGTTTTGGATTGCCTCTACCAAATTAAACTGCATCTAGTTCACAAAACTTTAACTTAAGGAACTCAGATCCTTGTAAGCAGTGAGTGGAAGTTATACTCAAACAATTATGCAAAGGATTATGTATAAAATGAGTGTTGTGTTGCGGTAGTTACCAACACAGTGATCCCAGCAGTAAAAAGAATACTTCCCCTCACTTTTTGGAAGGGCCAAAGGGGTATAAGACTAATGCCATACCCAAGATCAAAGCTACACGCCATTTTTAAGTGTAAAATATTTAACTTTAATGATGATGTTCTAAAGTACATGCATCACAGAAAAAATATTTTGCACACTTGCAAAATCACCAGGAGTAAGGAAAACTTTAGACAAGGATATAATTATTTTTTTCTGTTTTTTTTCTTTTTTTTTTTAAAATTGAGATTTAATGTTTATGACAAATGGAACTTGCATTTAAGGTGTCGAATCCAATTTCAAACAGAAACGGCGGATGTACTCAAGTATGATTTTATCTTTCTATTCGCAGTACCTGCCGCAGACTTTGTTAGATGCATTCCGACCTGCTTGAGAAATAGGGCTAAATTATAACGTACACTAAGGATTCTAGGAGCCACGTAGAAACTGTTAAAGAACTGCCAGTGGCTTGAGTACCACAGATTGAGTATGACTGAATGTTGTGTCCATATTGCTATTTTTTGGCCTGACTTGATGGCTGCATTTCAGTTAGTCCGTGAAAGCTACCCATTATTCTTTGTCGTGGCATGACATACTAAAACGCTGTTAGCATTGCATTTTTCAGTTTTGTTTTTCCGCTGGCAGAGCATGACAAATGTTTGTCAATACCACACATTTAAAATGAAAATTTTTGTAAAATCTACTTTTAACGGTAAAAGATGACACATATGCAGTCCAGCAAAAGAACTGAGTTTAATATTCATTTTTTTTGTTCTCTCTGAATTTGGTTAAATGTTAAAGGTTTTCTTTTTAGTGTTGTGTATATCGTTTTGAGTGAAAATATATACTCTTAACTTTGCCTGCGGAAAGGGACATGTTTTGGCATCAAGCTGCTTTTTTTCACCTCTTTCTTTTGTGTAAAGGTTTTAATGGAAGCTGCATTTTAGTAACAGTTGCACATTTTCGCTGTTACCAAATTTCATAGCTGTATGTAAATTTGTTTTATTTTTCTTTCTTTTAATCCCTCCTGAAAAATGCAATCAGAATAATAATGTTTACCCAAAACATTGTTTAATTCTGTGTAAAATTTACTTTCTACAAAAGTACATTTTACCCATGAATAAAAAAGATTGTCACTGGAATGTTGCACATACGATGTCCTGAATATTCAAATATACATTGTTGCTTTTATAGCCAATAAAATGTATGCATTGAATAAGTAAGATCAACAAATTCCTTTGAGGAAAAAATAAAATGTGCCCCTGCTACTTTCAGTGCAACTTTGATGACGATGATGCTCCATTTGTCCCACCATTACATGCTTCATGGCCTCAGCTGGCCTCCTCTGCTGTATGCTTTCTTTGTTGCCTGCGGTACTGTTGGAATACTGTGTGTGTGATTTTTACCTTTCAGCACAAGCAACGCTGCCCTGTGCTGGAGGACCAGTTGGTCGATCTTGTGGTGTATGCCATGGAGCGCTCCGAGACAGAGGAGAAGTTTGACGATGGTGGGACCAGCCAGCTGCTGTGGCAGCACCTCTCCAGCCAGCTCATTTTCTTTGTGCTCTTTCAGTTTGCCAGTTTTCCACACATGGTTTTGTCTCTTCATCAAAAGGTATTTACCCTACAAACCAGCCCCAAATCCTTTTGCTTGGTAGGTTTCCTGGGATAATTAAAAGCAATAGTTTACATCTCTAAGTGTGGTTAAGGAAAGTCCTTCTTTATATGTACACATGGGTATGATTGATGTGTTGTGTAGGGCAGCAGTGACTGCTGTAAATTATATACAATTTTTATGGAGAGTTGGCAACTGTCAAAACCTCTCTCGCTCAGATTGATAGTAGTTTTTTACACCTTTCAGTTGTTATAGGCCGCATAGTTGGATTTTAGAGTTTTCTAGGTTGTTTTTTTTTGTAGTGTTATGTTCTACAATTTACATGTATTTATTGCAGTTGGCAGGCCGGGGCCTCATTAAAGGCAGGGACCACCTAATGTGGGTGCTGCTGCAGTTCATTTCTGGAAGCATACAGAAGAATGCTTTGGCAGACTTCCTCCCCGTTATGAAGCTCTTCGATCTCCTGTACCCAGAAAAAGAAGTAAGTTCTAGTTCTCTCAAAGTTTTACCTACAGTGTACATGCAGTTTAAGAATTTGCAGAAGTTTGCCCTTTTTTTGTAGCTGTTGCCAACACCTACCTTTAACAGTAGGTGAGGAATCCCAGATTGGGGAATCATTTCAAGGTTTAAAATCTGGTCTAACAGTAGTCCAGTGACAGATTTTGTTTTAGGCTGTAGCCTGCATCTAATATGAAAATGTAGGTATAAATATGTAAAAGCACAAAATGAAGTAGAGTAATAAAGGCTAAACTAGATGTGTCTTCACTGCAAGAGGATTTGGATAAACTGGGTAACTGGGCTGATAAATGGCAAATGAGATTTAATGTAAGCAAATGTAAAGTTATGCATTTTGGGAATGGTAATAAAAACGCAAATGTTTCCTTGGGGAAATCTACTAACAAAAAAGACTTGGGAGTAATTGTACACAATAGTACAGAATAGAAACTGTGTCTTAGAGTGGATATGATAATGTTACATAAATATGTAAAGGGCTCATTAAAGACCTGTTCGTTAATAGAACATTACAAAGGACAAGAGGTCACCCGCTAAGACGTGAAGAAAGGAGATTTAGTCTACGAGAGCGGAGGGGATTTTTTACAGGAAGGACAATAAAAGTATGGAATTCACTGCCTGAAGTGGTGCTGCTAGCAAATACATTAGATGCCTTTTAAAAGGGGCCTGGATACGTTTCTAATGAAGCAGAACAAAGAGGGCTATGTATGATAGTATAGGAATTAATATTTATTTAGTGCTCGTTGATCCAAGGAGAAATCTGATCACCAGAGAAATTCTGTTAGTGTGCCTCATTCTTATTGGTGTCGTTTGATTAATTACCACAGTATTTCCTTCTAATTACTTTTTTTTTTCTCTCCCCCCAGTGTATTCCAGTACCTGACATCACCAAACCACAGTCCACACACTCTTTTGCAATGACCTGTATCTGGATCCACCTAAATAGAAAAGCACAGAACGACAACTCCAAGCTACAGATACCAATTCCTCATTCACTAAAGTTACATCATGAGTATGAGTCCTGATACCTAATAACTTGCACTATTTCAGACTATTCAAATAGTTTAATGTACAGTCCTGGGCAACCTTTTTAATCCGTTAAATCCTGCTTCAGATGCTTTTCGTTTTGCAAAAAAAAGATATATTCCCCTTCAGAGCATTTCATAGAGCACGGGACAACCTATAGCCCCCCTTATAATGATCAGTTCCTTTAATCTATAACAGCAGCCGTTGATCTCACTGGGGTGACAATTACAAGACTAACCTGATTTGTTTTTGTGTTTTTGGTAGCAGATGATTATTTGCTACTTTATGTTTTAATATGTTTTGCTCCCTCACAGGTTCTTGCAGCAGAGCTTGCGGAATAAGAGTTTGCAGATGAACGATTACAAAATAGCTTTGCTGTGCAATGCTTATTCCACAAACTCAGAATGCTTTACGTTGCCAATGGGAGTTCTTGTGGAAACAATTTATGGCAATGGAAGCATGAGAATATCGCTGCCAGGAACAAATTGTATGGCTTCAGGATCCATTACCCCACTACCAATGAACCTCTTGGATTCACTAACAGTTCATGCAAAAATGAGGTACATTCCAAAACGCGCAAAAAAATGCTTTCAATAATAACCTACGCTGTACTGTGCTTAATTGATTCCTGGTTAGGCAGTGATATTCTGGGATAGCATTAGATTCAGGAGAAATGTCCTTTATGTGAAGGTTACATAAAATATTATGTTCTCTGGGTCCATTAGCTTTGAAGATAAATTTTGTGCAAACACACAAGGTTGCACCATTTAATTCTCCTGTTAATAACTAATGCATTATTTATACAGGAGCCACATATGTTTAAAAAAACAACAACAAAAAAACACTTTATTTAAGCATGAGTTTTAAATAAAACATTTTTTTTTTATACTTTCACACCGCAAACTATGTACTTTTCAATCTACAATTAATGCAAAACTAAAATGATTCTACAGAAAAAACGTGTTGGGATCTTCAGCTTTTAATGTTTACACAGTTTGGTTTATAAAAAAAAAAAAAACCTATGCAATATATATGATTTAATACCTGATAAATTATTTGTTTTTACATGCTATTTTTCTTTCTTTCAGCCTTATTCACAGCATTGCTACCAGAGTAATCAAACTGGCTCATGCCAAATCCAGCCTTGCCTTGGCTCCGGCCCTAGTTGAAACCTACAGCCGCTTGTTGGTTTATATGGAAATAGAATCGCTTGGCATCAAGGGATTCATCAGTAAGAAAGCCATCTTACTTTGGTTATTTATCCAGCCGTTCTGAACGACATTGCATCTTGCTGGAGTTCGGCCTTTCAAGGGCCAAGCTTAACATAGAAACAAACAAAGAATTTGACAGCAGATAATAGCACTTGAGCCCATTTTTCACTGATGTGATCTCCCATACATGTTTAACCCCTTCGCAACCGGGACGGTCATATGGTACCTGCGGACCGGGACGTACCTGGTACGTCATCCAAAAAAAATGCCCCCACGTCGCC
This sequence comes from Spea bombifrons, assembly GCF_027358695.1. Lineage (NCBI taxonomy): Eukaryota > Metazoa > Chordata > Amphibia > Anura > Pelobatidae > Spea > Spea bombifrons. Next base: position 46,421,978 of record NC_071089.1, on the reverse strand, counting down.
ACAATCGTGGTGATCGCGGGGGCGCTGCAGCTGCTGACTGCCAGATGTCTGCCTGTCTCTGAACTCACTCCTCTCTCTAAGTAGTCACATAAAGACTGGTTATTGTTTCAAATATTTACACATATAATTACACATTGTTTAAAACATGTTACACAGGCAAGTTAGTGAACCAAAATGATAAATATTATTTCTTTATTCCCAGGTCAACTCTTACCTACTGTCTTTAAGTCTCATGCCTGGGGAATCCTTCACACCCTGCTGGAAATGTTCAGCTACCGAATGCACCATATACAGCCTCACTATCGAGTGCAGCTCCTGAGCCACCTTCATTCGCTGGCAGGGGTACCGCAAACAAACCAAAACCAGCTCCATCTCTGGTCAGTATGTAGATAGCGAAAATGTCTCCCCGCAGAAACACTGAACCTGATGCAGGTTTTCACCCTTACTATGGAACAAAACAAACTGCTCCAAACATGGGTTCATCCTACAAGACATTGGTTATTTGTAATATGCAAAATTCTTGTCTTCTTTAATATGAAAGAATGTGCCTTTGGTAAGATGAATTTTGAGTTTCACCAGTAAATACAATTAAATGCGAACACAAAACGGCCTTTCTTTTGGTACCGTTCAGTGGGACACAGGAGCAAGTCATTTAATCTCATCATCACTGCTAGAGTTTTGTGGGTTGCTTGTAATAAAGGTGATTCAGAAGGACTAGATTACAGACTTGAGGACTTGTGTTTCGCCTAATGGAAAGACATAAGGTTTTTGAAATGGCTGTTTATGCAGATGTATTCTTACTCTGTATTACACTTTATTCTGGTGTATTCTAATGTATATGAAAAACCTGATTTTATAGTCGCATATAGTTGGGCTGTGTGGATTTTTATGTTGTAGTTGCCTTTGCTATTGTTTTATTTTGAGAACAGCTCTATATACAAAAGCTGACATTTGAATCACCCCAGAATGACTACCAGACACCCCCCCGAATAACAGTTTTCGTGTACCTTAGTCATCATCACAGAATATTGTGATCTTGCTGTCCAGAACTAATGTGATTCTTATTTTTCTCTTCTACAGTGTTGAGAGCACAGCCCTGAGACTGATCACAGCCCTTGGTAGTTCAGAGGTGCAGCCACAGTTTACTCGCTTCTTGAACGATCCAAAAACCGTTTTGTCAGCGGAGTCTGAGGAGCTTAATAGGGCTTTGATATTAACGATCGCAAGAGCCACACATGTCACAGGTATTGATCGATCCAGCGAAAAATATCTTATGCTATACGATTTTACTATTATTATTATTTATTGTTTTATATAGCGCCATCAAATTCCGGAGCGCTGTACAATGGGTATGCATGTAGTATGTATGCTTATAAGATCATTGTTCATGTAAATGTAAAATTGTTTGGAAAACGTCTCGGTTCAGTAGGCAAGACATTTAGTTTACATTGGTCTTGTTTTTGATCTATTGTTTTACTATTGCAGCAAGTCAGGGAATTTATACGTAGCTGTTAAACCTTATTTTCCCGGCGTATAGTGGCAGTACCAGAGGGTTTGCTCTTTCGCCGGGACAAACACTAAAAGAAAACAAAGGGTTAAACTCCGCCCCCCCCTTACCCTATAACCGCCCGTACCGGCATGGAGAAGCAGTTCTTTTTTGTCCCGCAGGGACGAACACTTGGGCTCCGGCTTCTCCGGTTGAAGATTTCAACCGGCACACGGGTTGTGCCGGCCAAGGGGGTCGGGCAGTCCGTTCGCTCCCCGGGTGGGAGCTCGGCTGTCGCTCAGCTACTCCGCGTTACAGACGGGTTCTGTAGCGGAGTTTTTACAAACGTCCAGGGGAGGAGCATGCGCAGTTCAGTGGAACGCACGCCCGGGTGGCTATGCGTTCCACTGATGATCCGGCCGTGCTACAACGCATGCGCGGTTCGGATCATCCGGATTTGGCGCCAAATTCAAAATTTGGCTGCCTATAAAAGCTGTGCAAACCTGTCTGACCACAAGAGTGTGTGTCAGGACAGGTTTTGGCCGTGTTGTTTGACCCCCACACGGTTTTTTGGTGATCTTGATTTTGATACACCAAAAATTATGTTAACCCCTTCATCTCCAGAGAAGGACAAAATGCCTTCTGCTCCTCCTAAAAAGGCTTCATGTAAGTCTAAACATTTGGCATGCCTTGAATGTAATACTCCTCTCCCAGACGGCTACAAGAGGAAGACGTGTCAGCAGTGTTTAGCAGATATCCTGGCTAAAGAAAAACAGAAGGATATGCAGTCTTTTCTATCCTGGTTCCAGGATAATTTGTCCCAAACATTCCAAGCATTTAAGGAGGCGGCCAAGCCAACAGTATATGACAAGCCAAGTAAGAAACGCAGGAGAGATAGTCCATCTACTTCGGAATTGTCATCTGGGGAATGTTCGCGTTCATCCAGGGATGTATCCAGTTCGGAAGAATCTGAATCAGAATCCGGTTTTCCCCCTCAAGAGCTGGGAAAATTCATTAAAGAAGTAAATCAGGTTTTACTGAGTCCAGACACTAAGAAAAAGGGTTTTCCTGTTTTGCCTCATCTTATGGAGTTTGTACAACGTGAATGGAAGCATCCTAGTAAGCGAGCTTTTGTTTCTAAGCACTTCAAACAACTGTTTAAGCTTCAGGATGACAGCATATGGGAAGAGCTTCCTAAAGTTGATGTCCAGGTCGCGCAGCTGTCAAAAAAGACTACATTGCCAATTGGAGAAGTTTCCGGCCTAAAAGACACTATGGACAAGAGAGCAGAGACTGCTAATAGAAGAATCTTCCAAGCAGCAGGACTTCAAAGTAAAGCAGCATCAGCTGGAGCAGCAGTAGCGAGAGCTCAAGGCTTATGGCTCCAGAAATTAGAAAACCACGTTCTGGAGGATGCTGATAAGGATCTTTCTCAACTCCTTAAAAATTTGAAACTCTCTAATGATTTTTTGATTGATACGGTAGAAGAATTAGTCAAGCTATCCGCCCGTAATATGGGTCTGTCTACGGTTGCCAGGAGAGCAGTCTGGCTTAGATCCTGGAACGCTGATTCAGCATCTAAATCTTCACTGTGTGATTTACCGTTTGAGAGAAAAAAGCTTTTTGGGTCTCCTCTTGAAGAGCTGTTGAGACAAATGTCAGACACCAAGAAGGCACTGCCTCAAGATATTAAGCCCAAATGGAACCGCAGGTATCCCTTTAATAGACAGAGATATTCCAGACCATCGGATAAGTCTTCCTTTCGGAAACAAAATAAAGACACCAGATTTCGCCCTAAAGGAGCCAGACAAGATAGGGCAAGACGGTTCTGACAAAGTAGGAGGACGCCTTCGGATGTTTCGGGATACATGGTTCCAGACTACCAGCAACCCTTGGATCCGTCGGATCATTTCAGAAGGCTACACCATAATGTTTTGCAGACCTCCTCACAATGTTTTTCTAGTCTCCTCTTACCCGTCAGTAACCAAGAACACAGCATTAATTATGGCAGCGTTAAAACTCCTCAGTCAGGGAGTTATAGAAAAGGTTCCAAAATCTCAGTTTTTTCAGGGGGTTTATTCCCGGTTGTTCCTAGTCCCGAAACCAGGTGGCACCTTTCGTCCAGTGTTGGATTTGAAGTTCGTCAACCAACACATTCCTTACCAACTCTTCCGTATGGAGACCATCTCTTCAGTTACCCAGCTGATTCAGAGAGGGGATTATATGGCCTCCCTAGACCTTCAGGATGCTTACCTTCATGTGCCTATAGCCGTAAAGTCAAGAAGATTTTTAAGATTTGCAGTGAACACAAGCCGAGGTCTCCTCCACTTTCAATTCAAAGCGCTACCCTTCGGCCTTTCCACTGCGCCAAGAGTCTTTACCAAGATTCTCACCCCTTTGGCGGCGGAATTAAGATTACAGGGGATATCGGTGGTCCCTTACCTGGACGACTGGTTGATAAAAGCCTCATCAGCTGCACAACTTTTAATAGATCTTCAAGTGACACTCAAACTGCTAAAAAAACATGGTTGGCTTCTGAATGTGGCCAAATCAAACTTAATTCCAACAACAGAGATCAAGTTTCTGGGTTTTCATGTAAACTCAAAGTCTCTTCGTCTTGTTCTTCCGAAAGACAAAGCCACACACATTCGGCTAAGAGTCACGGATCTCCAGGCATATCCCATATGCTCCATCAGAAAGGTTATGAGCATTTTGGGACTTATGACTTCCACCATACCGGCAGTAGCCTGGGCGCAGGCAAGAATGAGGCCTCTTCAATGGCACATCCTGTCCCACTGGTCCAGAAAAGACGAGGACCTGGACAAAGAGATTTTGATATCTCAAGAAGTGTTGCGGCAACTAGAGTGGTGGAAGATCAAGAAAAATTTGACAAGCGGCCTGTCATTCCAGCCCAAACAGTGGCTGATAGTTACCACAGATGCAGCCCAGACTGGTTGGGGAGCTCATTTCCAATCTCACTCGGCACAAGGAGAGTGGTCAACGCAGGAAGCTCGTCAATCTTCAAACTTCCGGGAACTACAGGCTGTCTTCAGGGCCCTAGTATCCTTCAAGCCATGGATAGTAGGCAGATCAGTAAAGATTCAATCAGACAACGCCACAACAGTGTCTTATATAAACAGACAAGGGGGTACGAGAGTAGCCAGTCTTCAATCGTTATGCACCGACATCATGAGATGGGCACAAAAGCATCTGGAAGCTATCTCGGCGGTTCACATCAGAGGGCAGTACAATGCCCTAGCAGACGACCTCAGCAGAAACAGATGCTCTCAAGCAGAATGGTCTCTTCATCCGACTATATTTCAAAAATTGGTGGCATTAGTGGGCTTGCCGGAAGTGGATCTTATGGCAACACGACTGAACCGAAAGGTCCCTCTTTTTGCTTCCCTGTACAGTATGGATTACCCGCCCTTTCTGGATGGATTGGGGATCAAGTGGCAATTCAACCTAGCCTACATCTTTCCTCCGGTGGCGATGATTCCCAGAGTCTTGCTCAAAGTCAAGATGGACAAGGCAAGAGTACTAGCAGTTCTCCCGTTTTGGCCGAATCGGAGCTGGTTTTCGGACCTGTGCCAGCTAGCAGTAGCTTATTGGGAGCTTCCGTTGTCCTCAGTAGTTTTGGAAACGAAAGGAATTCCCCTTCACATCCTTCGAATGTACAGACTGACGGCCTGGCTGCTGCAAGGCTAATCCTAAAAAATCAAGGTATAGAACCTATTATGACTGATCTCCTCTTGAATTCAGTAAGACGGTCTACATCAAGAATTTATCTGAGAACATGGAGAAAATTTTTGGAATGGTGTCAGTCTCTAGATCTGCAGTCTTCTCCTCCGTCCATTCCGGTCATTTTGCGCTTCTTGCATATGGGATTTACAGCAGGCCTCAAAGTCTCTACTCTTAAAGGTCAAGTGTCTGCTCTCAGTCATTTCCTGCTACTCGATCTGGCGTCAGATCGCTTAATTCGGAGATTTTTTAAGGCCATCACTATTAAAAGACCTCCGGTTAAATCATTTTTTCCACCCTGGGATCTTACCTTGGTTCTCAAAGCTCTGTGTTTATCTCCGTTTGAACCTCTCCAGACAGTGTCACTAAAATTCCTCTCCCTAAAGACAGCATTTTTAATGGCTATCACGTCGGCACGGCGCATTGGGGAACTCCAGGCGCTCTCAGCCTCTAAGGAATTTCTAGTTTTTCATCAAGATAAAGTGGTCATGTATCCAAGACCGTCATTTCTGCCTAAAGTATTGTCCCAGGTCAATATTAACCAGCCTATTGTCCTGCCTACTTTTTATCCGGATCCTACGACACCAGAAGAAAATGAATGGCACTCGTTGGATGTTAAAAGAGCTCTTACCATATATTTGGAACGTACCTCTTCTTTTCGTTCCTCTGACCACCTGTTTCTACAATTCCAGGGAAGATCTGCAGGGCAAGCAGTGTCAAAATCTACGTTATCTAGATGGCTCACAGATACAATCCGTCTGGCATACGACTCCTGTGGGGCCACAGTTCCTCCTCAGATTACGGCTCACTCTACAAGAGCCGTCTCAGTCTCCTGGGCCTCCAGGTCTTCAGTCTCTCCGGAGGACATTTGTAAAGCAGCAACATGGTCCTCATGGAATATTTTTATCAAACATTATAGACTGGACATTTCCTCTGCTTCAGCGGCTGAGTTTGGACGTCAGGTCCTTCACGCAGTCAAGCTCTAACTCCCTCCCCTTTTTTTTTGAGGGGGATCTTGCTACATCCCTCTGGTACTGCCACTATACGCCGGGAAAAACAGTAATTTTACTCACCGTAAATTCTCTTTTCCCAAGTATAGTGGCAGTACAGATCTCCCTCCCAATTTGGTATTAATACAGATAATTGTTTTCCATCCTTTGGTCCTCTTGTTAGTTAACTGCTTCTCCATGCCGGTACGGGCGGTTATAGGGTAAGGGGGGGGCGGAGTTTAACCCTTTGTTTTCTTTTAGTGTTTCTCCCGGCGAAAGAGCAAACCCTCTGGTACTGCCACTATACTTGGGAAAAGAGAATTTACGGTGAGTAAAATTACTGTTTTTGTGTTAGATTTCTTCACAGGCTCGGATTCCATCCAGGGCACATGGTGCAAAGACATTCTGCAAACCATCATTAACTTCACACCTCATAACTGGGCCTTGCACACATTAAGCTGCTTCCCGGCGCCGCTGCAGGTAATTGTATTTATAGTGCAGTGTTCAGCCACTAGAGGGAACCTGTAAACTGTTTTTTTTTTTTTTTTTTTTTTTGTCAAAACCCTGCTTTTTTGATGTCCATTTTTTTGCTGTAGTGTCTGCATGCATATATAACATATGACACATACACGTAGTTTGGGGACAACAAAGTGGCTTAAGGATTCATTCTAAGAATTGTATTGATCGCTACCCCAAGATTTATATTATTATATATGTCACCATATAAAAAACAATTCAGGAGGGACACTGTGTGTGTGTGTGTGTACGTATACAACATTTTCCTGAATTGTCTTTCATATGGTGATATTTTTCCACCCGGTAGGTGGGAGAATGCTTCTATGCCGATGGGCAGCCCTTCTACATTGCATGAAAGAAATCTGAGTGATTACCTAACGCCATTAGCACGATGCTCAGGAATACATAGCTGGCCATCTAAGCCCACTTTGCCAACTACATAGCTGCCGCTCAAGAGATTATCCACTTATCCAACTGTATACACTAAATATGCGTTACTGTGTTGCGCAGGCATTCTTCAAACAGAACAACGTCCCTCAAGAAAGTCGCTTCAACCTAAAGAAGAATGTAGAAGAGGAATACAGGAAGTGGAAGTCCATGACCAATGAAAATGACATCATTACACACTTTTCCCTACAAGGATCACCCCCACTCTTTCTCTGCCTTCTCTGGAAAATGCTCTTGGAAACTGACCAAATCAACCAGATTGGCTACAGGTGAATATATATAAATTTTTATTCCCAGTTCCTTTATTTAGTTTCTCACCAAAAACATTTATACGTTAAGAGCGTTTTAACCACATGTTTATAATGGTTCTTAATCCAGTAGCAGTGTTCTTATAATTTCATATATGAAGATGTAAAAAAATATAGAAGTATTTTGTTTAATTGTTCCACTCTTAGATCATTGCTTCAAATTGCATTCACACTGTTTTGACAAAAAAGTATGTATTCTGGATTGTACAAGAGTTTGTCATGTGTTGCCATTTTTAAGTATTTTTGTATTTTTAATGCATGTTGGAGTCCATTTTAAAGTAACTCCAAAGCATTTTACATTTAACATTCTTTAGTTACTGGAGTTAGACCTCAATACCATCAGCAGTACCATCAATGTCACTGAAGTAGCAGTCTATAGCATGCATCTGATTGGCTGGTTTGACTCCACTGGTTCATTTCCACTCCCATCCACTAGAAAGGGGGTTCTACTGAGCATGTGCAAGAAGTATATAGAGTTATGTTCCCTGCTTTCAGGCAGCTGGGGTGGTTAAATGAAATTTATTTTCTCATGCCAACTAAAGAATGCCTACACTGGAGATGTTTGCGAAATGGATTCCAATATATAGAATAGAGCTGGAATAAAAAATAAAAAAAGGGAAAAATCATGTATTTCTTTGACCACTTCATGGATGTGGAGGTTGCCATCATAGTATGTTATGTGAAGGGTGCCTTTTCCTCCTCATGCACCACTCTCAGCCGATTCTTTATGGCGATGTTAATGAACCCCTGGTCATATAATGAAAATCCTTTATAGTCTTTCATGAGTTAAAGGGTCCCTCTAGATGATTCAGATGTGCCATTGTTTACCACAGCGCAGTATGATAAGGAGTCCGGATGCTCGAGTATACTGGGCTAGAAAAACAAGTACAACACGTTCACATGACAAATATGTAGGTGTCCAAACACATTATACATATCTGGAAGCTGTTTTCGTTTGGTTTTTAATTCCGTTTGAGGTTTTCAATTATTTGCATAGGTCGGGTATTTGTTTTCTGTATACAATGCTGTGTGAGTCCATTTGAAACTGACATTATTTCTCTTTCTCAACGGTTCTAGAGTTCTAGAGAGAATTGGGGCCAGAGCACTGGTTGCTCATGTCAGAACATTTGCTGATTTTCTTGTGTATGAATTCTCCACCTCCGCTGGAGGCCAACAGCTCAATAAGTGCATTGAGATGCTCAATGACATGGTGTGGAAGTATAACATCGTAACTCTGGACAGACTGATCTTGTGCTTGGTAAAAATTTTACTTTGTATTTTCTTTCTCTGTACCCATTGCTAAAAATAATTGCAAACCATACCCTTTCAACATACAATGAACATTAGCAGCTTCTACATACTTTTCTGTATTGTTTGAATATGGGCTATATATAACCCCATATATAAGGACAGTGCAGTTTACCATTACAGCAATTTCCAGTAGCGTATTGTTAGTTTTTTTTCTTCCTCATTTTATTCACCATTACAATTCATAGCTATGTGTTTTTACATATCCGCTATTCCAATTGACCTGCTGAATTCTGAGGTTCAGCAAGCTATCTGGTCACCAGTGTTTCCTTATGATGGACTTTGATCATTGGCTACCAAAATATTTATAGAGTAAACTAACCAAATGTTCACATTGCTGACAACAATAACTGGCATCAACTGCTACTGCATTAATTAACTCGTTTGTTTTGAGCCAGTTGGCACAATTGGGTAATGCATTTCGATTGCACAAAATACTAAACATCTGCTGACATTATCCAAATGCCAGTGATGTGACACGTGTGCAGGTAGCAGAAATGTCCATCTCATTGTAAATCAATACTATAAATATTGAATATAATGCACACTTGTATATGATGCGTATACAGTGTATGTATTTGTTTAAAGCACACATTCACTATTTGAATGTGCTTTACAGAGAAAATGTGCACATAATGTATTGCTTTTAAGACCTAGCTTAATAACATCACGTATGGTATGGTATGCAAACTCCTTTAATGGAACAGTGCTAACATCAGACCTGCTGTGTATGAAATGTTCTTCCTATAGGCCATGCGCAGCCATGAAGGGAATGAAGCCCAGGTGTGCTACTTCATAATTCAGTTGCTTCTGCTGAAACCGAATGACTTCAGAAACCGAGTGAGTGATTTTGTGAAAGAGAATTCTCCAGAGCACTGGCTGCAGAATGACTGGCATACCAAGCACATGAGTTACCACAAGGTACTGTATCCAACAGCAGGGATGGAAGTGTGCATCCGAACATAAAGGTTTTTTTGTTACTGTGTGAAGCATCTCTGTGTCATTTTCCAGGTGCCACTAAAAGGGCATGTTCTCCAGAGATGAGCATTATTTAGTGTCTGCCTTAAGGGCCTGTGCTAATTAAAGTGCCACCCGGCTCATGCCACGGCAAAACAGAAAACACGCAGCTTTGGGTATCTAAAACTTCACCAGGCTCCCTGGCAGTAGTTGCAGGCATTTCCGACCTCTGCTTTCAGATGAGATGGGTGTTTGCAACCCAATAGTGTTAACAGTGACTGTAGTTTTTTGCAAACATAAATGTTATATTGAAGCAAAGAACTAAGTGGGTTTATTGAATTTAAAAAAAGGATTAATAGTAAGCAAAAACGGTGGGGACATCTGATTTGCAATCTAAAGCTCATAAGGATTGGATACGGTACGTACTAAGGAGAAGAGAGCTGGAGATAGGGAGAACCAATGGGAGAAATGGAAAGAATGGCAGGTGGCTCCTCCTGAGCAACAATCATGTCATACCCATTAGGAGAGGAGAGTGGAGGGAATGGTCTTTATGAGCATTCTGGTGCTAATGATTTGAATGTCTTGAAAGGAACAACCAAGGACAGCATGCGCATTGAGTGTAGCCACACAGTCTTTTACTGGGTATCCTCACACAGTGCATTGGTTGCTATAATGGCCGCAGCGAAAAAGATTTGTTGAAAGACAGCATGTGAAACAGGTGTTGTGTGATATGCCTCCTTTTGAACTGTTGATTTCATTTTCTTTTTTTTCTTGTTTTATTAATATTTGCATTGTTCAAGGAAATACCAAATATACAGTTGAATACACACACAAATGTCTCTTGTTCTTCCAGAAATATCCAGAAAAACTGTACTTTGAAGGCCTGGCTGAGCAAGTGAACCCTCCTGTGCAGATCCAGCCCCAGTACCTGCCCATCTATTTTGGAAACGTGTGCCTTCGCTTCTTGCCAGTGTTTGATATCGTCATTCACAGGTTTCTAGAGCTTCATCCGGTTTCAAAGTCTCTTGAAACTTTGCTTGATCATCTCGGAGGGTTATACAAGTTTCATGGTGTGTATCAACTCTGCATTGTTAGAACTATTAGGGTCAAGGAGTCCTTTATAATGCACCTAGCATGTGGCTAAATTATCTTGAACCTTTACTTAGATTCTGTATTTTGTGTAGAAGCACCAGTCTTCTAGCCTACCCATTCATCCACTCCCCTGTCTTATGTCTTATATTTTAGAAGTCATGGTAATCCTATTACTAAAACAACCACATACATTGCTCAATTAGTTCAATATAAAAAATATGTTAGAGTAACTATTTCCATGCTCTTTTAGATCGTCCCGTCACCTATCTGTACAACACACTCCACTACTATGAGATGCAACTTCGGGATCGGACATATTTGAAACGCAAGCTTGTGCACTCAATAATTGGATCTCTGAAAGACAACAGGCCTCAAGGATGGTGCTTGAGTGAGACATACCTGAAGTGTGGGATGAATGCCCGAGAAGATAACCCTTGGATCCCCGATGACACTTATTATTGCAAGCTGATTGGCCGACTGGTTGACAATATCCTTTGCCTGTTGCATTGGTGTTTAGTGTTTTTCTTGGCGATGATCAGTAGTTAAAGCTTATATAATCATATAGGAAACATGGATGTATAAGGGCTAGTATAATATTATAGCCATTGCATTAAAAACTATTTGTTGCTATTAAGTAGTCCCTTAACTCATTTTTTTACCGATGGCTGGAAAATCCCCTGGGCCGTTTCCAAACTGTGACTGGAGGTTCAATGAATTTCCTAATCCAGCCGCTCATGCGCTACATGTCACCTGTGTTGAACTGATGGCGTTAACTGTGCCGGGTAAAGAAGTTGGAAATGCGCTGCTAAATGTGGTGCTAAAAAGGTAAGTATGTGTCTGTTTAATGTGTGCCCTCTTAACAGACTCACCTCTCTATGGCGGGGTCAAGAAGAAGCTTGAGTTTAGTGGAAGCAACTAGAAATGTGGAAAATAAAGAGCACCACAAAAGTACAACTGCGCAGCGCTAAACTACTCAACCTTTTTGTGTGTATTGACAGCTGGCTTTGTAGTATAGTCTGATCAATGAGATATTGGCTTGCATGTTCGTGTTACTTGTTGTTGTCGTGTTGTTACGTAATTTGTCGATGCCACAGCCATATTGTACACATCCTAATATCATTATACTTTTTATTTTATTTTTTACAGTCAGCCGCTGGTGCCAAGGGAGAATATCACTGCATGGATGAATGCTATTGGACTAATCATTACAGCTTTACCTGTGAGTTAGACCAATTTAATTGGCATAGGCTAGTAGAAAGATGGATTAACCTTAAAAAAAAAAAAAAAAAAAAAATGTCGTGTATGCTCACTTTATCTCTATTTTACCTGTTTTTCTCTCATAATATTTATTTGGCATATGCTCAGTTGCCATTTTATCAGGGGAATACTCCCAAATGGTATTGTCATTTTCTTTAACTTTATTCTACTTCTACTTGTTTATACTTAAAAAACATATTTAAAAGTTTTTTTATTATTTTAATGTTTTCCAGGAACCATATTGGATAGTTCTGCATGATCGGATTGTTAGTGTTCTCAACAGTCCGAGCCTAACATCAGAGACTGAATGGGTTGGCTACCCCTTCCAACTCTTTGATTTTACAGCTTGTCATAAAGCGTACTCTGAGATGAACTGCAGCTACACTCTGGCTTTGGCACATGCTGTCTGGCACCATTCAAGCATCGGCCAGTTGTCCCTCATTCCAAAGTAAGTTTTTTACTCCTCTAATTTTCTTTATTATAATTTGAATTGATGCTAAGTGTAAACAGTTTTATTAAGACAAATCTTTGCTTCTGGAGATATTTTTCAACAATATGATATTGTTCACTTTATAGGTTCCTTCCTGAGGTCCTTATACCAATTGTAAAAACAGAGTACCAGTTGCTTTATGTATACCATCTGGTAGGACCTTTCCTTCAAAGGTTCCAGCAAGAACGGACCAGGTGCATGATAGAGGTAAACAAATTCATCAATTATGAATTGTTAAAAAAACAAAACAAATACATTTTAAAGGGAGAGCAAGTGATTCTTTCTATTTGTGTGTTGCGATATAGTGTATGATTTATGCATGTTGAGTGTGCCAGACCTTACTTGGATTGATTTGAGAAAAACTTGTCACTAATATATGTTTTATATATGTGTCAGAAGCCAGACACATATATTTCTGTATATTGTGATACATATGGAAAGTTTAGCAGGTTTGTTTTAAAATCAGCAAAATGGTGAACAGCTCTGCCAATACTAGACATCAGTTGCGACTTAACTTATCCAGAATGCTAACCTCAGTAAGAATAAAGCTGATATTCACCAAGCTTTTTTGTATTATAACTCAGACAAGATCCATCCAACAGAACAGAATTCAACCCCTTTTAATTATAGACTGTTTTATGGATAAACCATAAAGAATCATGGACCCTGGATAATTTCCTTCTACCAACCTCCCATTAACCCTGTATAGCTATGCTATATGACCAAAAGTATGTGGACTCCATCACACTCGACCACAGGCATTTATGTGGCTGTGCCTTCTTTGCAACCACTTTTCTGGGAAGACTTTCTACAAGATTTTCGGTGTGCCTGTGGGAACTTGTGCCCATTTAAGCAAAATATGTTTTGTCAGGTCAGGAGATTATGTTGGACAAGAAGGCCTGGCTCTCAATCAGCATTCCAACTGATCTCAAGGCCCCAGTGGGGTTAATGTCAGGCCTCTGTGCAGCCCACTTGAGTTCCTCCACACCAAACTTGTCAAGCAATGTCTACGTGCACTTTCCTTTGCACACAAGTCATACAGAAACAGGAAAGGGCCTTCACCAACCTGGGGCCACAAAGTTGGATGCATACAGTTGTCTATAATGGCTTTGTCAATATCCTTCAGTGGAACTAAGGGGCTTAAAATGAACAGCAGCCCACACCATTATCCCTCCTTCACCAAACTTTATAGTTTGCATTCTGGTAGGTAATAATAGCTTTATAGTGAGCATAGTGATCTTTGCCTTGGTAGGTACACTAGCTGCTCAGCAATGAAAACCCATTTATTAAAGCCCCTAGTGTACATTGTTTGTGATGATGGTGGTCTTAGGGGCGGTTTGGAATTCTGTAGTGAGGGATGCTAGTGAGAAGAGGACACCCGATTTGACGCACTGCAGCGGTCCTGCTCTGAGTATGTGTGGCCTACCTTGTCGTGGCTGAGCTGCTGGTACTCCAGGCGACTTGCGGGAAATGGTTATACCTATGACAGTGCCGCATTTAAAGCTCTTCAGTAGTACTATAGATGACATACCTATGTTCTTGTTAGCAATGAGTATGGCTGAAGCATTTTACTGATTTACAATTTAAATTCTAACGAAAACCCTGGGTTTTTTATTTACTGTCGATGCTGTGTGTGTGTGTATTTTAGATTGGTGTGGCATTTTATGAAATGCTTTTAAACGTGGATCAGTGCAGTACCCATTTAAACTTCATGGACCCCATCTGTGACTTCCTGTATCACATGAAGTATATGTTTACTGGAGACAGTGTGAAAGACCAGGCAAGTGAACAATTATTTTTATCACCTGTAACACTCAAGCTTTTGTAAGGTTCTGGCCTTGTTAGCTGCTGGCTCTTTCTGGATTTTGCGGACTAAAAAAAAAAAATAATGATAAAAAAAAACAGATAATGCTGTATTCCAGGTTTCTCTGCAGCCACCAGTTCCTTGGAATGATGAATTTCATTCTTAGTTCTTAATTACTATTTTTTACTGAGGACTTGGAATGTCATTTCATAACCAATAAATGTCTTTGTTGGAAGATGTTTTCAATGCACCAGTTGTGTTGCATACTGCATAACACAATGTTCTTTACTTGTGGTACTTTATCAAGTTGTAATACGTATTTATTTGCATTTCAGGTAGAGAAAATCATTTGTAACCTGAGGCCTGCTTTACAGCTACGCCTGCGATTCATAACCCACATCAGCAAGCAAGAGCCGGTTGCTGCTCCTCCACCTCCTGTTAACAGTGGTTCCCCAGCCCCACAGGCCAGTCAGGTGCCTGTCAATGTTACCTTACCAGTAACTCAGTAAAAGCCTGTCAACTGGCTTATGATGATTTCCAGTAAACTGCTGCAGAGACTGAAAAAGGGGAATGTTACAATTAACCTCACAACAAATGGACTGCAAACATGAAATACGCTTTTCAAAAATGTATCTAAACCTACCCCAAAGATTTTTGGCATGTTAACTAAACGTTCTCTTCTACATCGCTGCCGTGTTATTATACAGCCCTAAATTATGCTTTACAAAAAAATGTAGAATGCTTCCTGAAAAAGAATTAGTCCAAGTAAAAAAAACCCGCCAAACTGGAAATTTGTCTACAAAAAAACCAAACAACCTGTACATGTACCCTAAATTACAACACATGTTGTGCAGCGGGGTTTTATATGTAATCTTTGCGTCTTTTCTGCATTCTCTGAGAAGATTATTCAGAAATGTGTACATATTTTCCTATTTTTTTCATTTGATTGTTTTAGAAGGCCTTTAAAACGGATAAGATATCTTTTTTTTTTTTAATAAAAACAAAAATGTGAGATTTAAAATTTGCAATAGATATGTGTGCGTCTAATTTAGTTTGAAAATTCTTTAGTTCCCTTAACCCTCATGGGATTAATTTCACAATGATGAAAACAACTCCTGTTGTCCATTGACATTTTTCTCTTTACAATATAATCATCTTTACTCCAGGTACGGGGCTGGACCTATTTCCCGAGGTGGCCGCGGAGGGGTTGGACGGGATACAGCTCTATATAACCCTAACGTGACAGATTAATGTTGGAGGCGTGGAGCGTCGCCATGTTCTCTATTGCACCTTTGGTGGTCCTGCCCTCATGATTCCTTTTTGGAGTGCCATCCACTCATGTCCAGACTCTTACTGACAAATTGGTGCCCTTCTGACTTTTTTCTTCTTCTTCACATGACCTTTTCAATTTCCTGGTACAAAGACTTGTATCCAGTGGAACCACATGCTATGGTGTTTCTCAGACCTATCGGTTGCAAAGTATATGAGCTCCTCAAGGACTCTTTTCTGCTCCATCCTTCGGATCCACTCACGAATTGTGGGGGCTGGTTGGATCACCCCAATGTAAGGGAATCGGAGCTTTCACAGCAATGATATATAAACAAGGTGACTCCTAAAAGGTATACCATGAGAAAAAGGTGCTAGAACAGTGGTTCTCAACCCGTGTATCCTCAGGACCCACATTTGTCTTTGGTCATTAAGTTGTGACCCAAAAATAATTTAATTTCCGAGCTGACTCTCTTCGTTGCTTGGCAACATGACGCTTTCCAAATCAATTCCAAAGGGATCGCGTATCCAGCCGTCATCTCTGTGCTGCTCTGGGAAGTAGTCTTTAAAATGTTCCTGCATCTTTGTGAGATGTGCTACTATAGTGTTCTTCAGTTCATCTCTGCCTGTGGAATCCAGGCGTGTAAGCTCGTGACTAGCATTGGGGAACATATCAAATCTCTCTTTGGAAACAGGTCTTGTCCACAATGCCATTTTCTTTTTGAACGCCTCGATTTTTTCAGTCTGTGCAAAAATATTGTGTCCCTTCCCTTGCATAGACACATTTAATGCGTTAAGCTGCTCAAACACAGCTGCAAGATAAGCAACTTGGGCAAGCCACATGTCACTGTTAACCAGATCGGCAAGAGTCGAGCTGCACTCTGAGAGGAAGGCTACAATTTCCGTTCTCAGTTTGTATAAACGTGAGAGAACTTTGCCCCTGGAAAGCCAGCGCACCTCCGCGTGATCCAGCACCTGTACATGTTCACTGCCCAGGTCTATGCACAGTTTCTGAAAACACCTGGCATGCTTGGCACTCCGTTTAATGTAGTTCACCACTTTGACAGCATCTTTCAAAGTTTCGTGAAGCACTGCCACCATATCCTTGGCTGCCAATGCCTCCCTGTGCAAAAAACAATGGTTCCAAAACACATTTGGTGCCTTTTCAAGAATTCTCGTCACCACTCCTGAGTGTTTTCCAGTCATGCAGGCTGCACCATCGGTTGTGATTCCGACACACATATCCCATATCAGTCACACCGAACCCAAGTATGAATCCAAAGTACTGAAAATGCCCTTTGCAGTAGTAGTGGTGGTAAGCTCTCTACTGCAGCGAAACTGCTCCTGAAAGTCTCCTTCCCATACATGCCTCACATAAACCAGTAAAATGGCATGGTTCACAACATCAGTGGATTCATCCAATTGTAATGAATAGTATTTGTTTGTGTTGATGCCAGCTGTGGTCTGTTTTATGTCACCTGACATTTCTTGAATCTGCCTGCGTATCGTGTCATTGCATAGTGGAATTGTCTTCAATTTATCTGCAGCAGATTGATCCAGGGCCTCTCTGGCCATATTAATGGTGGCAGGTAAGATAAGGTCTTCTGCAATAGTGTGGGCTTTCTTGCATTTTGCAATACGATGGGCTACGTGGTAAGATGCTCGGAGTGCCTGCTCTTGCTTTGAACAAGAAGATGCCAGGCACTTTTGTGATGCCCTCAGCAGGTTTTTCTGCAAAGGCCAGGTGTTTTGTGTCTAAATGGCGATTTAGCTTTTCTGCTACACAAAACACACTGTGGTTATTGTCCATCATGTCTATCTTCAATATATGAAAAGCCAAATTTAATATACCGTATTTGCTCGATTATAAGACAAGGTTTTTTTCAGAGCAAATGCTCTGAAAAATACCCCTCGTCTTCTAATCGGGGTCGTCTTCTAATCAGACCTCAAATAGAGGTCTGATTAGGAGACTAAGATCCAGATCCCCCGCACCGCTGCAGGGGACCTGGATCCTCCTGTCTCACCCCCCCCCCATCATACACACACTTACCGGTGCTTTCTGATGTATTGCCGGGGCAGCGGTTTGACGTCTACGCGATCCGCGTACACAACGTCCGCTGCAGCTGGAAGGAGGTGTGGCTAGCAGCGGGGGTTGTCTGCGTCCGTCGCGTAGACCTTTCCCGATTGTCGGAGATCAGAATTCTGATCTTTGACATCCGGGGAAAGCATACGCGACGGACGCATACAAACCCCCGCTGCCAACTCCACCTCCTTCCGGTTGCAGCTGAAGGCGACGTCAACCTGCTGCCCCGGCTGGAAGCACCGGTATGAGAGAGAGAGAGAGAGAGAGAGAGAGAGAGAGAGTTAAATGGGGGTATAGGGTGTGTGTGTGTGTGTTAGTTAAATGGGGGTATAGGGCATTTCTGGAGTGGCGTTAAGGGGGCATTTAATAGAGCACTCTGCCTCCTGAAATGCCTTATACCTCCCTATATGCCACTCTGCCCCATAATATGCCTTTTAACCCCCTAAATGCCAGAGTGGCATATAGGGGTATAAGGCATTTCTGGAGGCAGAGTGCTCTATACAATGCCTTTTAACTCCCTTAATGCCACTCTGCCTCCTGGAATGCCTTATACCTCCCTATATGACACTCTGCCCCATAATATGCATTTTAACCCCTTAAATGCCAGAATGGGATATAGGGGTATAAGGCATCTCTGGAGGCAGAGTGGCACATAGGGGGTCAAAAGGCATACCATGGGGCACAGTGGCATATAGAGGGTTAAAAGGCATATCATGGGCCACAGTGCCATATTGGTGTGGCAAGCCTGGGGGCAGATGTGCGTAACTGGGGGGCAGGTTGGAAAATACAAGGAAATAAAAACAAAAAAAATATTTTTCTCAATCATAGCTTTTATTAAAAAAATAGTTTACATGAATTAACATTTACTGGTAAAACTTTTTTCCTTTGGGGTCGTCTTATATTCAGGCTTTTTCTTTTTTCCTAAGTTAATATTCAGATTTTGGGGGGTCGTCTTATAATCAGGGTCGTCTTATAATCGAGCAAATACGGTAATATGTATCATATTTACGTTTTGAGGCCATGTTGACTGAGGGGCGCTGCTTTTGGTGTACTTCAGCAAACTTAGATAAAATCCTGTAAGGTTCCACTGAAGGATATCCAATTTACTCCACCAGAGATGATGGTGTATTCTCCGTAGCGTTCAAATTCCTGAATGTAATGGGAAGTCTCCAGTGACAGTGAGGGGATAGGGGAAGTAGTGAGGGCAGTGGTGGGGTAGATGGGCTCTAATGGGGGATAAGATTTATGGTGAGGGGATATGAGCAGTATTGTAGGATATAGGCTGTGGTGATGGTGCATAAGAGCTGCAGTGGGGGGGAAAGGGGCTGTGGTGGGGAGAAGGGGGTTGTGGTGTCAGGGTAACTGGGGCTGTGGTGGGGTAATGGGCTGAGATGGTGCATAGGGGCTGTGGTAGGGGGGACAGGGGTTGTATTGTCCTTTGCTTGGGATATTGGAGGAAGACTCTGAAATAAATTTAACAAAGGCTCAAAGCAAAAGTCTTCATAGATTACTGTTCTGTGGTCGTCTTATGATTATTAGGAGCTGGATTTCCCCGACACCCCCGAATATCAAAGAATGGTCAGAAGTAGTCTATAGAGATTATAAAATGTAAACATTAGGTTTTTTTGTTGTTGTTTTTTTGTGGGCTGGGAGGGAGGAAATAATTACTATACAGTGTTTAATGTATTTATATAACTTATTACTGTTATATGTATTTTTATCTTTGAAAATAATAAAAAGTATAATATATATATATATATATAAATATAAATACATAATTAGTACACAAAAAAATATATATACTTACCTCAGAAAAGATGAGGGAGTGGAAAGGCTGTCTGAGGGCTGCAGAAGGAAGACCCTCCTTGGCCCACTGAAGTCAGGGTCGTGACCCATGAGTTGAGAACCACTGATCTAGAGCATTTACAGCTGTTTCTATGGCAGCATGACACAATTATTTATCTAAAGAAATCAAATCTCTGTTGGATTGAACCACTGCAGGCCGTAACACCTTCCTTTCCCTTTTACCTTCTGCTCTCTAGTCATTTTACTTTCATTCTTCTGTTCTCTATAGTGCCACTAAAATATGGAATGAGCCTGTAGTATACAGACTTTTGGATTTTTTTAAAGCAGTAGGGTGTGACCCATGCTTCTAATTTTTCATCATGCCGTGGTGTCCTATGATATTTTCTGTCTCCTGATATGTACTTTAAGTGTAAAAAAATGAACACAACCTGTGTAATGGAATGTAGGGGCAGAACTCCACAACTAAAAGGAAAAATTTTATGACTCACCATATATATATATATAATTTTTTTTTTTTTTTTTTTTTTTTGTTTATGATACTGAAGCTTAACAGGTACAATCCCTAAAATTCCTAGCATAAATTGATTTACCATCCTCTATGTGGTGGATGCGAGACTTTAATTTTGTTGTCAATTTATGCAAGATTTCATGTTTACATTTTAATATTTCTGCAAGAATAATAAAGAAAACCCATTTGGTGCAGGCTAATTGTTGGCTGTGAGTAATATCTTTATTGTAATAACTTTTTATATAATATGAACCATACCGTAGGATTTTCTTACAATATATTGCATCACTTATTTAAACTTAGAAGTGATAATTTGGTAAGTAATAAAATCTTTATAAGAAATCATGGTATTTTCAATAATATGAAAGGTGAATCTATATGTGAAAATATTTTACTCTGCCATTTTCCAAGTTCATTAAGACAAAAAAGATTAAGAAGTATTAGATCTGTTGTGTTGTAGAAATTTGAGGACACCTCCTTGATGAAAAAACTCCTTCCCGTGCATTTCCAAAACTGGACAAGACCATGTTGATTGCAGTATCAACTGTTAACTGAACATCACTCTCTGTGTTTGCACGAGCTGGGTTAACTTCCATCATATCCACAGCTGACAGCAATCCTAAAACATCCAAATATGTATTTATTGTATGCAACCTAATGGTAATTGCTTTTATTTTAAGGCAATAAAAATATACAGGGTTGTACATCTCCACTAGTCTACTTGCCCATATATATATATATATATATATATATATATATATATATATATATATATATATATATATATATATATATATATATATATATATATATATATATATATATATATATATATATATATATATATATATATATATATATATATATATATATATATATATAAGGATTAGCGAATCCTATTCGGTTATTGGGTCTCAAAGAATGTGCAGATTGAGTTAGTAGACCAAGTTCTCAAGGCAAAGCTCCTACTCAGACAGTCTTATTCAGAATATTTTTTCTTTACATTATGTGTATGCAATCCAGAATGCTATTCTTCATATGTGTTTTACCTTAAATTTTTACTATATTGCACTATATTGATTCATTTTACCTATTTTACCGATTGGCTTTGTAAACATTTTGTAAGTTGTATAATAAGGTTTAGGTATATTGGCTATAGCCAAAGTGATGCATGTTCACTAATTTAAAGAGAAGACTAGAGAAGACTACTGCTTACATACTAAACATCATCACACCAAATTAACTATACATTATGGTGGTCAAACACCACTGATTTTTGCTAAGACTAAATCCAATCATATCCCAAAGAAGTTGACCACATTTATGTCTGGTACCATAGACATGTTTATGTAGAATTTTTAGGTACTGGCATGTATTCACTTCCATGTGTCTTGAAGAACTAAAAGCTTCATATATCCTTTCATATCACCTCAGCAGCTTCCACTGTTACCTGTTTTGTACAATTCTTCTGTGATGCACATGCCTTCTCTGTAAGTTAACCCACCAGTGACAGGTGTTCCAGTGGCTGGTGCCACACATGGGTCTAGACCGTCAATGTCAAAGCTTAAATGGATGGGTCTCTTCTCCCTTTTATCAAGTACAACAAAACACAATATTAAACATGTGGAAACATATTTAGTATATAGATGGATCTGTATATAGAGCTCTACCTAAATTTTCTGTGTCAACCGGTTACACTTGCTTTTTTCAGACATGGCGTCAAGGCCAAGGAAACGTTTTTGTTACAAAGATTAGCTGGTTTTTTTACCTATATTTAATGTATTAAACGTACATTATTTTTACCAGTGTTTCAAGTTATATATTATTGTACGAGTTTGCAAAAAAAAGAGATGGGGAGAAAGTGGGGTAGGGGATAGTGAGGAAAGTGGTATCTGATGGGGAAAATGCTACCCCCCCCCCATATTTTTAGGAGTTCCTATGCCCATGGGTATGGCTCATAGTTATTCCCAAGTGCTTGGTTAGATGTGGAAGACTTTATTAATTTAGACATTTATAGAATTCATTCACATTAATTTACTTACTTTCCAACTAAATATTGAATCGTTTCTTCCATCACTTTGCCAATTGTAAGTTTATCCACCTCGCTCATTGAGTAGTATTTTATTCCAAGATTCTTCAATATATAACTAGACAGACACATATTAAACACTATTAATATTAAAACACAATTAAAGCTATTATTAAATTAAAATTATTTAATAAAAAAATAATGTAAAGAAAGATCTTCTACTTAATTTGTCTTCAAACAAGTCACTGATGCCATTATCCAATATGTTTAGTACCTCATAAAGAATCAGTCAATTAACAATATTATCGCTGACCACGACCACCATGTGTGATCAGAGATAATTCATCTAATAGATGAAATACTGATCCACAATTTACATGAACACACAACAGCACAACATAGTTGAATGTTCTTACCTCAGCAATACTACAGCAATTTACACTTTAAGCATAAAAGCATATGAGAATTGTACAGTAGATGACAATGGCTACAGTGAATGTGTTGCTGTAATGGAGAATGCTTCTCTAAATGTGTCTCCAGGTAGAGAGGTCATGGCATTACCTTACACTGCATATTTTAGAATATTTTAGTAGTCTTTGTGCTGTTTAATTTTTCAGTAAAGACAAAAACTGAAACTGCATTTCAGCAGCGAGGAACCAAAACCATACCCATTTTGAGGATTGTTAAGCATCTCTGGGCTAACAAATAGTTAACTACTCAAGACTGCTGATTTTCTCAGAAAATCCAGGGTCCGGTTCCTAGTTCAGAGATTATATATATATATTTATATATATATATATATATAGATATCTATATCTATATATATATATAGATATAGATATAGATATATATATCTATATCTATATATTATATTTATTAAATGAGCCCAAAAAAAGAATCTCCATCCACATATGCAGAGGGCTAGTTAATTGTAATAAGGGTCGTACAATAAAACCTAGCAATATTTATGGAATTAAAAAAGAAACTTACTGTTCACCGGGGTCTACATCTCTCAGTCCAATATATACTATGTCCTTTGCAGATAGACATGGCTTCACCCAAGAGAATCCTGGAACATCTGGCATCTGGGGATAGAGAGGGGGATGGATATGTGCCGCTCAACAATTATATGTATAAGTGTCATACATTTCCACAGCTGACATAAGATACCCATTGCTCCACTATGTAACTATATGTTTCTAATCAGCACACATTGATGGATTGTTTCTAATCAGGTGAGGAACAAGAGGCATGTAACAAGGATGGAGCAGAAATAATGGACTCAGGATAAATGAGGTTAGTGCATCACCACAATGGATGTGGTGTGCATGTAGCTGATCAGAAACTCTGCCTATTGAGCAGGAATTCTTGGTTAACAACAATGGTTAATACTAGAGAGTTTATTTACTGAGGAACATGTTGGAACTCTTTGGCCTTTCTATACCTTATAAAGGACCACCCCAGTGAACTTCTGAAGAAAGAGCTTGAATGGCCATGTATAATGTATAATGTATAGTATTAAATCAGTGTATCAGTATCCTCATCCATTGAATTATGCAGGCCTTGTGGTTGGGAAAATCTGCAGAATTTGGCCCTTTATAATGAATACTAAATAGAGAGTTGGAACTCTCCTGACAACTCGCACTGCAAATGTGAATAAAACCCTACACATTTTCAAGATCTTTTACCTGGTTGCCAAGTTCCTTTATCAGGAAAGAGACCGGTTGTCCATGTAGGTTGCCACTGGGTGATGTAAGTGGAGTGTTGATATCTGCATGGGCATCTACCCAAACTACACAAAGATCAGGGTGAATCTTTGCGTGACCTGCAATTGTTCCAACTGCCAAGCTGTTTCAGTACAACAAGCAACATTTATGTAAACACAGAGTATTTCACAACACATGGATTAAAGAAAAATCATCAATTTCAAGAAGAAAAAAAAGAAAAAGCACATGAATCCTCTTAGATGTTTTTTTATTTAACAAAAACTACTTTTTGACCAAACAACAGGTTTGTTTGCAGTTACCTTACTATGACTCTCTAGCCTTTCTCACCAGACCCCAATTTCAGTTATTGACATTCTAACTGATATACATTCAATTTATTTTTGTTTCACTCATTTGTTTGCCTTCTTATTAAATAATGTCCTTTGGACTGGTGAAAACAGTCCAGACATATGGTTAATTTACTACTATCCAAGGTGACCTGATTTGAGCCACACCAAGAAATCTAATGAGATTGGTTTCTAATGCCTGGTTTGGTCAACACTCAACATTAACACTATTTACAGAAGTAACTGAATTCCACTTATTGTTTCATTCTTGGTTTTACACATGTATGACTAGCTTGTGACAGAGGATGCATTGAACAAATACAATAATTGAATAAAGAAACAGAGTACTGTGGTTCATGGGCTTTTTTACATTAAACAACCAGGGTTCCATTTTGACTGCTTTTAGACCAAAGCAGAAATATCAAGTTAGTCTCTAGCAATATCATGGTGAACTAGGAGTTACTATTTTATGCCTTTATGGCATGGAAGCTCATAAAGTATATTATTTTCGATCAGTAAAAAAAAAAAACCTGCTCTTCGGAAGTATTTTTTTTATCTCCGTATAATAAAGCCAAAAGCAATATTCTGTGATTTGTTTTTCTTCTGAAGTGTCCAAGAGTTATGTAATGGGATTTCAACAATTTATTCTAAGATGAAACCATTCATATCAGAATGGAACCTGAAGGGGATATTGGGTAGTTTGGGAGATTATTTTTTGGAAGAAAAAAATGAAAATAATAAGTTAATATCTCAGGTAATACTACGTAATGTTCCTTCCTGTATTTGACGGACTTGAAATTATCAATTGCTAAGAAACAGATAATTATGTAACAAAATATCTGGTTAAGATGATAATTTGAGGATTCTAATGTGTCTCCCAAATATGCCTCTTGAATCTTTTTTCAAGGTGTCAATGTGATAGATATTCACAAATACCTCCAACTTTACTGTCAAGTGTTAGATAACAATTAATGGGCCCCTTTCAATTAAGAAGCATTGAACACAGACTGAAAAATAGTTCTGACCAACCATCCATTATACACCATACCCAGAGATCACCCTAACCCATTAGTGTTCCCAAAAATCCCTACATTCTTTACTCTCTTTCCAATTAATACTTTAATCCCTTCATGTTTCTAACCTGCCTGTGTTCTCTTTATTCTGTATTATAGGTTAGGAAAATGATAGCCTATAAATATATATGATCTGTGTCATTCCCCTTATTTCTACTACACATGTCAGTGCAGCTTTCAGGTCTATCATCTGCAAGGGAGTTGCAGGAGTAGGACACTGAACTGGAACCACAGCTACAGGGAGAAGCTGCACCACTATCTGTGCTACAGAAAACTCTTTCCCCATTATATTGTTATCTACTATACCTTACAGTTACTTTAAGTGTAAATTTAAATACCACCTGTTGGTTAGTAGGTCAGTGTTAGGTAACGTTTGTGAAGGAGTTCCAAGTCACCTTTATCCAAGTTAATTCCCTACCTCGTTTTTTCAGTCTCTCTCCTACCTACTATAAATGTAAATGCTCACTAAACTGTAAAGCCACCTAACAGCTGTCTTCTAAAAACCCTTAACCTGTACCCTGAAGAAACCATCTGTCCTCCTCATCTTGAAGATTTCCATGCCATTGACTTACCCACATCATACTTGCTACATCCAAATTACACTCGCCCTAACAGTCTCTCTCCTACCGTTTCATTTTCCAAAACCTTCCAGTAGGGTATAAACTTTGCCTTCCCCTTCTTTACCAGTATTTATTCATGTGTGCTTATGTTATTCTCAAATTGTTTTTTTGTCAATTTTAATGCTGCCAGTTGGTTTTCACTGTTTCCCTATTACAACAGTGCTACAGAATCTAGTGACACTTTTTAAATAAATTTAATGAAATGAGAAATAAGAGTATTCTTGACTTATAACAGAGTTGGCCATAGATCTACATTATTTTTTATTGAAACTGCTTCATAATAGTTAAAGTACCTCCATCAGTTCTTTCTTACCTGTGATCTCCACCGAGGACTAGACATACCCTGCCACTCTTCTTTACTTCTGCTACTGCATTCGCAAGTTTTTCTGTGGCTTGCCCAACAGTGCGAGGGTTTTTAACATTTTGATATGGGTCATCGTTTGGAACATCTGAGAACTGCAGATCACCATAATCTTTAACATCGAAATCTACGCAGAAAATTAAAATACACAGTGAATCATTATACACCAAATACATAAACCCACACAGATGCAATGCTAAAAGAGCTAAACCCCTTATTTATAACACAAGCCCCAAGTCAGGAGATATGCAGAAATATTTAATGTAGCAATAAATGCTGTTGGTGTGAGCATTGTATCTGTGGTGTTATATAATAGAGAATTTGATGGTGCTATATAAAACAATAAATAATAAGAATAAGTCAAACAAGCTCTTCTGACGTTTTTAAATGACCATTGCAATTCCCAACATATTTAGATACATGGTTGGCGTTAGATGAATGGTAGATGGATAAACATACTAGTTATTCTTGAAATGAACAAGTTAATTTGCTGATTCATGTATGTGTGAACATATTTGCAAGAACTTGCACAGTACGGAGCAAACTAGATTTGCACATCTATAGTATGTAATCTAGGGAAATTGATGAAGGCTGAAGGCTAGGACAATGTACACATCATTTCCCCTGATAACTGTGTAATTATCTCTAAAAAGCTTGTCAGTAACGTCTGCCTATCATCGTATCATCATCTACCGAGTCCCTGTGTGAGAATTCTTACCTAGATTTTCTAGTTTCTCAATTAATCCAGCTGCTTTTAAGTGTCGCGGTCCGTGTTCTACACCACCCCTTGGCTGTGGAAGAAAAGGTAAACCAGACATAGTATACATGTTTCACACCTACTGAATACATACATCAAATCAATGAAAAACTGACCGAAAAGCTTGTTTTAAAAAACTGTGAAAGAAACATGAAATAATAATAATAATTTAATGCAGCACTGGAAAAAAAAATCATACATGCTTCTGTTATTTTTATTAAGATTACAGTTATTAAGTTATTTAGCTCTGCTATCCAAACAAAAGAACTGCCCAGCCATTTCATGCATGTGAGAGAATTTTACAATGTATCAGATAGGCAGAAGAAAAATATCCGGAACATAAGACCAAGGACCAAAAACATTTTTTACATTTTTACAACTGAAAAAAAACGGTCACACTAGATCAGGCATGTCCAAAGTCCTGCCCGAGGACCAATTGCGGCCCGCGTTCCGGACTGATAAGGCCCCACAGATAAGTTGCCCAAATATAGATCTGTTTTTTGATATTAAAGGCAGAGTGATTTAACACCTGTTTAGATTTGTCATCCAAGTCACAAAATGAAAAGTATGCCGTTTTCAATAAACTTTGCATAAAATAGTTAATTTGCATTTAATTTTAGTGGTTCAAAGAATGTCAGGCAAAATGGTCGGCCCTCGCACATGTTCACTTCATCAAATCTGGCACTCTTCGAAAAAAGTTTGGACATGCCTGTACTAGATAGACTGAATGGTTATTAACTGCAGTTGCATTCAATACTTCTGTGTTTTATTTTACCGCCTATCTTTCGGTGAATACTGCACTATTGTCATAACCGCCGTGCCCAGAATGGCGGCACTTACTCTGCTCCCCTGCTCACAAACACAGAAGTGTGCAGGGTTGCCATGACAATGCATCCTCCTCCATCTTGGCTGATGCCTTTAATGAGAGAGATGCAGTCCAGGGTTGCCATGATGACATGTCCGCCATCATGGCAACACAAAGAGGCATCAAATTCAAACATATTTAAACCCTTACTTCCCTATTCTAGTTGCTCAGGTATCAGCTGGTACTCCTCTCTATACCTAGGTGCTTCTAGCTATTTGGACTTCCCATATACCAGACCCTTTGGTTATCTAGTGAACTGTGATCCTTGCAGCCTGCTTCGACTTCTGATTTGTGACTTGACTTTGCCTTAGCCCTTCAGGAACTTCACCTGAAATTCTCTGTTTTATCCCTGCAATTAGGAACCTACTCTGCTTCTGTCCAGGCTCACGGTACACACACGACATCTATAATCTCACTGCCAGCCTAAGAAGGAAGTTGCAAAATTACCGTATGTATTGTGTTTTTAGCCTCTGTGACTAAAAATTATTTACAACTGTGCAATTGTAAAACAATATGAATAATATGTTTTATGCAAGTACCACAGGTTCTGTGTACACTGGCACTAATAGACTTCTTTGACGAGACAGTAACTCATTATGACTCATCTTTAAATTTAATGTTGAAAGCAGGAAACTTTCCCAACATTAACATTGCTTCACATTGGGGTTTTTAAATACATTTACAATAGTTAATTGAAAATATTTTAACAACACATTCCACTAGGTAAGTAAGCTCTGGAGAGAATTTTACAGCTGAACGCAAGCATCTTCATGAAGACATTTAAATGGTTCTAATAACAGTGCTTTTGAAAACCATTACTTGCCAGGCATGGTACAGATATTTTGAATAAGTCACCTGCATTCAAGAGAGCTTTAAACAGAGGTATAGCTGTGACCAAACAATAGGTAGTGCTGGTCAAACAGAATGTGAAAGTCACCTTCAGTATGTGTGATCAAACAATTTGTCTAGAAGTTTAAAATGCTCTTAAAAGCTAGGGTCAAATAAAATTCCCCCAAGGGTTATTTTCCTCTGAAAATGTTACCATTCAGTTGTTATGTGTTGGAAATGTTTTGCATTCTATTCAGAAGAAGAGTTTCAAGAATATCTAGAAAAACAGCAGGTTTTTTCCCCACATTGTTTGCTTGTATTCCTTAATTAACAAAATCACCTTTTCAGTTTATTCATGATGCTTTGGTATGTCCATGAATGGTCACTGACAAGCCGTAGTGTTTGAGCCATTAAGTGGGTCAGAGGCTCATGGCCTGGGGCTCTGAGCTACTTAATGAAAAAGCATTATTGAAATTACAGCACTTTCCTTTAAGCCTCACATGTTGAAAGGAGAAAAAAAATATGCAAAATTCCACAACCCCCTCCAACAAAACAAATATAACACTAGACAAATACAGTAAACCATAAGAAATATATCCTACTAAAATGCAAGCATGTGACAAAATATGATAAGATGTAAAGTGACTAAAGTAAGCCCAGAGGTAACCCATTGAATCTGGAAAAAGTTAAGCGTTCGTACTCTTATATCACTGGTGGATGTGCTATAACACGTGTGTGTGTGTCTCAATGACAGTGTACAAAAAAAATGAAAAAAATGAAAAGAAAAAAAAGCTGATGTTATGTATGCCTTGATTATGCTAATTTGATGTTACTTGATATGTTATTCCGAATTCATATATTATTCCTAATTCATATATATCAATATAGTAATCAACCAGTTCAGTTATTAAATTATGAGTGCATCAATTTCTAAAGTATATATGGTGTTACAAACACAAATGTTTTGATAATAATATTCTCTTATTGACTTTGATTATTTAAAATATATTTTTCCAAGGGGCTAACATGGCCAAAGAAAATAAGTTTAGATTATAACTACTAAAAGTGAAAAAGTGCAAATGCTAACAGATATAAGCACAAGATAATTCTCACCTGTCCCTTTGAGAAGGGCGCTCCAATGACTCCCACTGATTTTTTAGTCTTTGCACTCATTGTGACAGGTTCCTCTTAAACGCAAGTCTTTTACTGCTCAGTTGCTCTTTAAATACTGTGATACTGTGAGCTAAGATGAGACAAAGAGGTGTCACATCCCCTCCCATAGACTGGAATTGAGCAAGTTTTCTGAAAAGCATCAGCTGCCTCAGACCTTTGTTTGTTCATGTTGACACAGTTAACAACAATTTTAAAAAAAACTTAAAAAAGAAAAAACTGCTGAAACAAACCAAATCTTTTTTTATTTTTGTTTTTCCGATTTCAATTCATATCTAATTTTATAATTAAAATAGATTTCATGCACATACGTTTGCTTATTTTTGGTGGCTTTTTCTATATATATATATATTAACATTGTATTATTTAGTATTGGAATTATGGATTTTTTATTCCCCTGAATAGTAGCAATGCTATTCTTAACTTGATTAGATAACATCATGACTAATACGTGGATTCTTGGTATGTATTAAAAGGTCAAATAACAAATTGTATCAATTGTATACAAATTGTATCATCTATGGATATATTTTAATGAAAGGCGGTAAACAGAAAGTTATTTAGGAAACACCTCCCATTGTCAAGAACCATTCAAACTAATTACTGTAATAATGTCATCATTGTACCATTTCTGTATGTAATTTAGGGTTTAAAGTCTCAAAGTTCATTTCTGGGCAGTATTTACTAAAGAAATATCACATGGTAGGTATGCATTTTGTCAACAAACCGCAACTGGAGGGTAAGAACTTACATCAAAGAAGTATTAATTAAATCTTATAGCCAATTATTGCAACAGTATCTTAATACAGTTTGTTAAACTAAGCACAGGTGTGGGTATTTGTGGTAGAGCTTGCCTACCTACAAACACACTTTTAAAAATTTCATGTTTGAGAAAAACTACGTAAAAGCACCTACCTCAGCTATAAATATTGAGGATTCCAACACTTTATTTAGCCGTATGTTGTGTAATCAGTAGACTTGCGCATTTTGATTCATGAGTTTAAATTTTAGAAAAATTTGCAAATTTCGTCAATTCGTACAAATCTCTGAAAACAAGGAGGGACCCCCCAACAAACAAACAAAAACAAAGCGAAAAGCTCAGAATTTTGTCTGAATTTAATTAGTTCTTTCAATCAGGGCCATCCATAGGTGTTCAGGTGCCCTGTGCAGACTACTCCTCTGGCGCTCCCCCAAACAAAAAAGGAAAAAAATCTTGTAACAAACAACTAGTTTTAATTAAAGATGATTTATGTGCAAGTGCAAACAAGTGCAATAATATATAATGAGGTATTCAGCGACACCGAACACCCACCCCAGGACACACTGTGACCGTTCCGGAGAACGTTCACAACCGCCACTGCGAGAGATTTTGCCACTCCTCCTGAGAGCTCTGGCTTCCCTTGCAGGTTGAATACAGGTACTGCATTCAACCATGCAAGTCAATGGAACCCAGCTTTCTAATCACAATGAGAATTAAATAAATAAGATAAAAAATAGTTACAAAAATAAAAAAATGGTAATAAGTAAAAATAATATTAATATAAAGTCTATTATGAGCAAGTCCTAAAATTAGCGCTATATCTTCTTGATTCTCGCATTAAAAGGGTTAAAATAGTGGAATTCTCAGCGAATCTGTCTTCATTATTCTGACCTATCTATTTTCGCAAAATACTTCCGGTTACATTCTCACCCCCGACTGGAGGAATGGGGAAGAGTGTGCCCAGAGGCTCTGCCCTTTTATGGAAGTTCACCTGAGAGGCCAGAATAATGAAGACAAAAACACTGAGAAGCAAAAGAGAAAAAAACATTTAAACTAAAAACAAGGCATAAAACGTGAAAACAATAGATGAAATATTTTATTTCAGCTAAAAATGCAGTTAAATAGGTAGTATTTCCATATATATATATATATATATATATATATATATATATATATATATATATATTAGTGTCCTTCTTCAGAGGGGGATATAGAAGGCGGGGGATGGGGGGGTACATTCCCTGTGTTCAACCCCAGCAGATTAAGACTGGTGATCAATGTGGCCCTACAGCACACAAAAAGGTAAAACATGAAGACCTGTGGTATCATATAGTGATGATTGTCGCCTAAGGAATATTAGTTATGATGAAGGAAAAAATTAACATCTCACAGAGAAGTAAACATAGGGCCAATCGTGTAAATAAAAAATCCAGTCCTTTTTAGAGAAGACTTTAATGTGTATGCTATTTCTCATCTATAGTTGATTTTGATTTATGATTAATAAATAGTAATGCTAAGGTCAGTAAATTAGATATCACACATACATTATAGCAAAAATAGTGTTGTGGGCATATATACAGCTTTTCAACTCTTGCAGAGAATCTACTCTAACAAGCCTCAGAGGAATCCAGTATAAAAATTGTTATTAGTTTTGCATAATTGGGCTGTGAACTTATTTGTATTTTGTGTTTTGTTTCTAGATAAATAGCTGTTAAAAAATGTGGACCGCAGCGCAGAATGATTTAAACAGATATAGAAATACTACTACATTTGACGACCACGGATTTGTCGACTTCTACAACAGATATTCATGACACAATGACTGCATTTAGATGCACAAATTAACTCAAATGTAATGCTCTCTAATGACTCAGAGTGGAGTTGGATTTGCTCATTTTATAGCATATTGAGGCAGATTTTCTTTTGGAAAAGGAGTGTTTTGCATTTAGAATTGTGTTTGAAATTTAACCCCTTTGTGACAGAGGGGTTACCCCCGTAACTGAATGGAGCTTTTTTGACATTTTTAGCATATCATTGTTGAACAATGATTCCAATTTTCCATGTTTAGCGTACTCACACAATTTATATACTGTTGTTCCGAGGACAGAAATGGATTTCTCTTAATACAATTTTTTGTATAGTTTGTCAATTATTATAACTAATATGTGCAATTATATTTTATACAAACTATGTCACACTGATAAAAAACCCTATTTATATTCTACAACATACCATGAGTTGAATAATACTCACATTCATAGATTTTTTTAATAGTATAAGGGAGTAAAATGTCTCCTTACATTATATACAATTTTTTCTAATTTTTGGATTTTGGATTAGGAGCAATAACATTTTTAATGTATATTTCTAGTAGGAGGGGTGCAAGGTGATTAACCGCCAAGACCATTCATTATCAGGTAAAGCTTCAAAGTTATATTATAATTGTCTTCAATTTGCAGATTGTATCAAAAATTCCAGGTTTTCCCCTTCTTTCTTAAATTGTTAGTGCAATATACACGCTATCTATCCCTAGCTCCATTCCCCCAATTGTATTTACAATTGTAATATGTGTATTGTAATGTGCATTCTGAATTTTGGTTTGAAGAGTAAATTGCATTGAAACGTGGATTTTTGGTTGAATTGTAGTTTGCATTCTAAATGATTTGTAAATTGTACTGGAACCTGTGGCTGTCTGATCCACCTAGTTATTGGTTAGCCTTTAGTGATACTTGTAAATTCTGTGTTTTAATATCAAAGACCATTTTAAGATACAAATAACTAATAGAAGAGTGCCATACTAAGTTGGTAAGAACCTTGGTTAGGTTTTCGTTATTTTAATCTTGAAAGTTTAGAATTGCTCTTATTTTGGTCTAAGTTTGGTCACATTCATTAGTATTCCATGTGAATGCCTCCACCTAGCAACCGCTCCAGCAGAGCTCCCTCCACCTCTCAGCGACCTCTACCAGGACACCATGCAGGAGAGGGAGACCTTCCTCCTTGCTGCAGTAAGGTCCTGCAACAGAAGATTCTGTGCGCATGGGCCTTCTAGTGGTCACCCCCGAAACTACTGGACTTTTTAATGGGAGATTACACTACACACAAGATCTTGACACAGTAAGTGATGTTTCACTAATTTGGGCGCCAAACTGAATTCCACGCCCCTCTTCCTGTTCCTATTTAAACCTTCCAGTCTCAAATGATCCTTGCCTTCTGATGGTCGCCTATGTTTATAGTGCTTCCTTAGTGCTTGTTATCCTCTGCAGTCCTTTCGTATTGGACCTCGGCTTGTTTCCTCGTTTACGTTGTTTCTCCAGTATCCTGACCTCCGCTTGTTATTCTTTGATCCTGTGCGTCTCCAACCTTGCTGTTCGAGACAACAACATTGTAATTTAGATTTGTTTATGTCTGAAAAAACAGAACAAGTATTGCAAATTGAGAAAATGGAAAATGTTCCACAGTGCGCTACTGCAAGCAGGGCCGGCCCTACAATGGAGCCTACTGGGGCAATTGCCCTAGGCGGCACTTTAGAAGGGGCGGCACTTTAGAAGGGGCGGCACTTTGCAGCCCCAAGCGCTTTTTTTTTTTTTTTTTTTTTGAAGCGGAGGAGAGAGAGAGGGGCACCGAGTGGTTTTCGCTTACCCGCTCGGCGCCCCTCTCTCTCTCTCTCCTCTGCGGCGAGTCTCCCTGTTCGGTCTCGGTGCCGGCTTGTAATGCAAAGCGCCGGAAGTGACGTAAATTTCCGGCGCTCAGCATTACAAGCCGGCACCGTGGCAGAGCAGGGAGACTCGCCGCAGGACTGTTTAAAGGTAAGTACCGGGGGAGGGGGGCGGCATTTTAAACTTCGCCCCAGGCGGCGTTAAGTCTTCGGCCGGCCCTGACTGCAAGGCTTATAAATGTTGCCCCACAAGCAACAGTAATTTTATCAGAAATGTTTAATGCATGAAAAACACCGTGCCATAAAAAGCATAATTTCTACAAATTATAGGAATCTTTGCCAACAAATAATTTTAATAATTTCACACAGAGGAGAAGGAAGAGCTGGAACTCCGGCCTGAATTAACAAGAATGGGCAGAATTCTTATGTATGGTATGGGGCCCTTGGCTAGCAGATTGTTAGGGTTAGGATTGTGCAGCTTCTTGGTGTCAGATACACTATGGAGCACTAAAGTCATACAAAACAAAGCACGCCTTTGAAGTAAGACCACAATGTGCACACACAAACACAAGAAAAAGTAGCTTCATCTACACTCCAAATACGATAGCTGTCAGCTTCAAAGCAGGGTGACCACATGTCCCGGAATTGAAAATCAGTCTTTTTTTTTTGATGCGGTGGAGAGAGAGGGGCGCCAAGCAGTCACTTAAGAATAAGTTTTCAGCAAGGCCTCTAGCTTGATCGCTGTGCTGAAATATATCTGCAGCAGGGGCAAATATTAATCCCATGCGATCCATAGTGTGTCCCTGAATGGCAGAAATAAAATGTGGTCACCCTACTTCAAAGATCAGGCCTTTGATATTGGAATCACAACCTTCAAATTTATTAATAAATAGGACAAATACAACAGCATGTAGTGTGACAGACTGGTATTCACATCTCTTTGGGTTAGTCATGTCCAGGTTCTATGCCAAATTTAACCTCACTTCACATGAACATATCACTGTTGGTTACTGTTTTTATTGAACATGTAATATAAATATGTAAACATTCTTAAGGCACAGCCTTGGGCGGAGATTGCAGAAGAATTGGTGTCACTGACTGGACTATCTGGAGGGACACTGGGTTGTGTTTTTCCCTAAAAAGTTGTTTACTCCCACTGGGCTGTATGCATGAGGAGAGAAATAATCTTAAATAGCAAAAAAAAAGAAAGAAAGTTTGACAATACAGGTAGCAACTGTGTCTGCGTCAGTTGGCTGGTTACAGTATATGGTTTGATATGCTAATTTGTAAATGAATAGGTAAAACTTTAGTGACCTCACAGAACAGTTAAACTTAGACCTCACTAAACAGGTACATCTTTAGTGACCTCACATGGCAGCACAGGACATTCTTTACATACATCTTTTTTTCTGCTTTGCTGACCATGGCAGAGTATGCAGAACAGTGAAGCTGTTTCATAACTTTGAGATGAACATGAGGGAGCCGGGTTAGTTTTGGGTTATGCTGCGTTGTTAGATGGACTGTGAACTTATGTGTATGTTGTTGTGTTTTGTTTCTAAATAAATATCTGTTAAGATGGATCTGAGCACAGTATGTTTTATACAGATTTAGATATACTACTGCACTAATAAGTACTTTTGTGTGTGTGTGTATATATATATATATATATAATGTATTAGTGTGAGTGTGCATATGATTTAAAAAAAATGTTTTGTTTCTTTTTATACTAAACAAACAAAGGCATTCTTTGAACAATGATGCATTTTACTTACAGATATTAACACATTTTCTGCTTTTTCTATACACAGTGGGGTCTATTCACTACACTGCAAGTACTTGCGAGTTGGAAAAAAAATGCAATGGCAAACTCAAACAAGTCAGACAAAAATCTAACTTACAAATTCACTGAGCTACCTCATGTAAGCACTTGCAAAAAGTCACTGTCCATTCCCATTCACTTGCCTGCAGGGCAGGTGAGTGGATGCGACCTAAAAATAGTAAGAATGTAGATCCATTGATGTGAGTTGCTTGTGAGTTGCAAATTAGGCGAGTCAATTTACCTCCCCTAAACAAAAACATATATACAAAAAAAGATATAAAATAAAAATATACCCCCTCAACCCCACCACCTACCTTCAACCTCTATTACTAAGTGGGACTGGAACAACCAAATTATGACTATTTACAACTAAGGCTTGCTATGTTAAAATGGATTTATAACTCTAGTTGATATTGTTAGGATGTTGTGCAACGCCTACCACTGCTGACTTAATTGCAATTCTTAAATGCTTCTAACATAATAATGATTAATATGCGCATAATATACAACTTAATAATATGTTTCTGGACAGCCAACCTTGGCCAACTAGTCTCAGCAGTGGCTGGCCCAGAGACAGCAGCCCTGTTGGTTGACTGCCCCATTTGGTCAGAATGATCATAAGTTGGCAGGGGTCACCTATATAGGATAGCACAAGCCCATATATAAGCATATACATAAACAAAACCATCCCTTCTATGTGGTACAAAAATGTGACAAGTAATACTATTTATATACAGAAGTGTACATTCAGGAAAGATACAATCTAAAATATTTTTCTGCAGCTGATAATGTAATCTGTTTACCATGTCCGGCTCATTTTGTTCTCCCTTTTTGGTGCCCTTATCAAATCTTTCTAAAACACGTACACATATTTTGCAATCAGTTTTTGGACATTCACATTCAGACATGTGACATTTAGTATTTTAAGTTTAAAAAGTTGATGTTTGAGGTCACTACCGGGGTTAATTGATAAAGGTTCTCAAGAGTCTCGCTAAAAGCAACTAAACTCCAGCCACATCTAAAAACTAAGCAGTGTGTCCCAATTAACAATGTTATACAACTGTACTGTGATGTCAGAATTTGGGATATTGAGGAAAGTTAACAAATATATGCAAAACTGTATATTTAATTTTGTTTTGGGAAAATATCAATCATCAACAGAAAATTGTTTCCCAAAACTAGCACCCCATGCAAGACACCTCTTTGTCAATGTGCATCTTTATTACACATTTAGAATTCCATTGTAGACATAGATCCTTCTGACTTCTACACATTCGGGGCTTGTGCTATAAAGTCTATTGTGTCTCCCTTGTCTAGGCACCCCAGGCAGTCCTGGGTAATCTATTGTGAAGGGACCTATCATGGGATATAAAATTAATTCTTTGTTAGATTAACTCATGTGCTTCTTTTGACTGAAACAAATAAAAAATATATCAAACCACCACAAAGAATTTATCTAAAACATGTTTGGTGCACAAGACATATTTTCATGAAATATCTAATCTTTTTAAACAGCTCTGGATAATATATTAAATTATGATCAGTTATATCATAATTATTAAATGATTGAAGCTGTAACAATCTATTTTAAATTATGTAAAAACATTTCCACATTTTCTGTGCGGACAAATAAAACTACTGAATGATTAGCACGTTACAAAGTTCACTATGTTTCGTCAGGTGCTAGTACGAAAGCAGATGTTTGCGTGTCACACACACAGACGCGTTACCATTGGACAGACACTTATACACCCACAGAGTGGAATTTTCCTTTTTTAAGTAAAGCATTTATTGGAAGTATTAATGGAATGATAAAAGTGCTGAATTCTTGTTTTTCTCCCAATCGCACCTTGATAAGAATAACCAATAAAATTAGCAACATAAATGCTCGTATTTGAACAGACATTTATAGGATACTCTAGTTTAAATCCCTTTCATTGTGTCGCCAGCTACATAACCGTTTAAAATTATGTAAAATGAACGGCTAGGAAGAGTCCACCAGGTAAACCCTGGAAATTATTATGTTCTAGACACGAAAGCCAGACACTGAAGATTGAAATGAGTTTAACAATTTTTGTTTCTACCAGACCCAGCTCTGTAATATAGGCTAAGCAGGTGGCTACCTAGGCCCTGGAAACCAGTGATTATTTGATTGATTACATTAATTGATGTGATATTATACCAAATCAATTAATGCAGTCTATGGTAGTTTGTGGTACATGAGGGCTCGACCTTGTTTGGGGCCAATATATATTGTACTGTTAATTGACTTTTCTTAGTGAACAGATTGTTAAAATTGTATTATTAGCTTTAACAACATATCTTTTGTATTTAAATTCTAACCATGTCTCAAAATGTGTCTAAAGTGGATGATTTTTGGGGCACTGTGGACCAGCTATACCTCCTGTAAACCAAATTTTACCAACTGTGTCCCTTTCTGATTCATCATTTTTCCCTGAAATGTTTATTAGAAACAAGGAAATTAAAGGCTAAGCATTTTATGCTTTAAACTTCCCAAGTTTTAGGCTATGCTGGACTGGAATAATAACTAGCAATGGGAAACACTTAATATGATAGTAAAGTACAGTTTGCCCCCTTAGTTTTGTCCTTGCCTTTTTATTACTATCAGGAGAGCCTCCATCATTTTGACAAGACACGATATGCTGCACGATATGCTGCACAACCATGCCACCATGACATGTAGCAATTGCACATTAGCCAAAAGTGTACCCAGGTGATGAATCTAGTTTGGGCACCAAGCTTTTTCTGTTAAAACCCAACGCTAGTGGACATCTTAGTTGTTTGTGTTCTTCATGAAGGTTTGGCATCTATTATCGGATTGATGTCTCTGTTTTCTGGTGTGTTTGCCACCTGCCCTGACCTTGGTTTCATAATTTAACTGCCTGCTGCCTGATCCTTTGCTTTTTTTAGATGTAATTTCTAGAGCTACTTCTGGCCTCACCATTGGGATCACCTCTAATCTACATTCTGACAAATCATTAGCGTTCCATAGAATTGGTCATACATGCAAAACAAATTATGCTATGCAGTCATCTTAAGAAATATATTTTTTTTAAATCAGTACATTAAGAAAAACACTATTGGAAAAAAAATAAGCAGAAAATCTGCAATTTAAGATAAGAAATATATGTAAATACCCAATGCAAACACATGCAATAAAGGCAAGAAAAAAAATTGAGCAGAACATTTCGTGCATCCTGCTGGCTATATTGAAATGACCTGTCATCTATAAGCTATTTTGGCTTAAGGCAAGTGTTCACACCCCTGCTAGACTACCTCACACAAGGAACAAAATAAAAACGAGAGCGATAGATATACAATACTGTGCAAAAGTTTTAGACAGGTGTGGAAAAAAATTAAAGAAAGAATGTTTTTATCACTAAACAAAATGCAAAGCAAGTAACCAGAAGAAAAGTCTAAATCAAATCAATATCTGGTGTCATGGTCAGATGCCCAATACTTTTGTCCATATAGTGTTATATACAGTGAAGGAAAAAATTTTTGATCCCCTGCTGATTTTGTACGTTTGCCCACTGACAAAGGTGGTAGGTTTATTTAAACAGTGAGAGACAGAACAACAACAAAAAATCCAGAATAACGCATTTCAAATAAGTTATAAATTTACATGCAGTAACATATTTATACACCCACAGTAACATACATTCATACTGACACACAGTGACATACTTACACACACAGTAATATATTTCACAGACACACATGTAATAGCATACTAACATACTTACACACATACAATGCACCGGGAAATTAAATCATATTCAAACTTTCAGACTCAGCATGCAGGGACTGAGGTAGCGAGGCTCTCTGACCCAGTGATATGCACAGGTGATGGTGGGTAGGGGTTTAATTGGGCTGCATTTGTGGTGGGGTCCCCCTTGGGCAGGGCTCCCTCTACGATGGGGGTCAGCTGGGGCCTCCGTTACATCAGTATATTCACTATAGTTTTGCCTATGATGCAGTTAGATGGCATCTCTAATAATATATATAGAATCAAAATACACCATAGCATAAACTTTTTTAAATTTCATATATGATAATGAATGTGTCTAACATAGTATTAAAGTTTAAGGTTGTGGCCACTTATAATGTATCCAATTTTAACTACTTTGCACTGATATGTGGTTACCTGTGCTGTGTTACCATATTAAAGATTATAAATACAGTAAAAATAAAACACCATCATAACACTCAACCAGAAATGTATATTCAATAACCTACCATCCCATTATAGATATACACCAGGGACTATACTGCTACACTACCTACTACTCACTACTTATAACTCCTCTTGTGCAAGTGTTAAATAAGCACTCAGTAAGTCACTCAAAACCTTCTACACCGGTCTAACGGGCAAAACTAGAATTGTTGGGTTCACAGGCATGTTTTTCAGTCATTAGCTAGGAGTAGGACAGCAGGGCCCTCCTCAGTTGTTATGTTATACAGTAAATTGCTTTTGTCCTGTTTACCCATTGTACAGTGCTAATGAATATCATGGCCCTATATAAAACAATAAGATAATAATACTAATGTGAACCATGCACACAATAGGAGAGACAAAAGGTGAGATAGCCTATCAGAGACACTAAAAAACCTAATACTAAAAGCATTGATAATTGTATTCTACAGAAATTGTGATATTGTCAGCCTCTGACATGATTCATAGCAGGGCAGTGATGAGGTCATGCGCCATCCCCAATATGGCACCGGCCAGAGAGGATTCAGGGAGGAGGCTACACAAAGTGAATGCTCAGGGACAGGCATGCACACTGAGGCCAATGATTACACCATGATAAAGACACCTGCTGTGTTCATGCAGAGTATGACTGCTTGTTGCTTGACAGTGATATAATTAGTATGCCTATGACAGGCTATAGTGGCTAAAAGTAGTCCACATTGGAGACTGTGGTTAAAAGTGCGATGTGTTGAGATGGTTGACAACTCATACTAGTGTTGTTTGAATATGTTAATAAATTTATGTTGATTTGCATTTTGCATAATTATGTTTACAGTTTGTTTGTTTGGGCCTCCTGACTGGCAGAACTCCAGGGCCCGGTTGCAGTTGCGACCCCTGTGACCCCGGTAGTTCCGCCACTGATGACGATTATAAACTTTAGCTTTTGTGTGGTCTCACTAGTTAAAGATTTGGAGGAAAGGGGTAACATAGTAATTTAGGTTGATTGAAGTCCATCAAGGTAAACCCTTCTACCTATTCTTCTTTCTTTTGATCCAAAAGAAGGCAAAGAAAAAAAAAAAAAAGCTATTGTTGGAATTAAGCTACTAAGGGAAGGAAAATTATTTCTTTTTGACTCCAAAAGGCAACCAGATCCTTGAATCAAGAAACTTTAAAAAATGAATACTAACATTGGGTCGACCTCAGTCAAGCCTATAAATGCCTTCAGCCCCTATGGACATATATGTACGTCCTTAAAAGGCATTCAGTGTACGTCCTGACATTGATGCTGCTCCACAGGAGATCAGGCTGTCACTAAACAGCCTGAACTTGCCCCAATAAGCAGAAGCCAGCATCGCTGGCATTCCCCTCTGGGAGACGTCACTGCTGAAGTCGACCGGAAGGTCAGCGGAGAACAGGATATCCGTGTTTTTTTTTTCCTATGTTTTCCCCCTGTTTCCCCTTTCCACAGGAGTATAATCACACCCTTATGTTACTAGGCCCATTGGATCCCCATTTCCCATGCCCTGTGCCTGACCAGGTCTTAGATGTATCACTCTGGTACTGTTTAGCGGCTAGGATCTGCAAAAGTGCTCACTGACTTAAATCCTAAACATCTCAGATGCCCATGGCCCCACCGGAGTGCCCTTCTGTGTATCTGCCAACAGTGTGTGGGGTACAAACAAGGGGTGATTAGGAGAGGGAGCTCCCTAAGGAACCCGGGTTTCTATTACCTCCTTTAGACCACCCTGGCTATGGAGCCTGCTCCCGGGTGCATTGCGGACCCAAAAGACTTTCAAACTGCTGCCCCTTGTGGTCCTGACCCTGACCATGGATCACGTGACCTTTTGGATTGAACAATCTAGGGACCCCAAGCTATCCATCGATTCCCCCCGGGATCGCTGTCGGTCCCTTTGGGACTATATGGGATTATACTCCTGAGCTAACTATATTTGTATGTATAAATATCTGTGCTATTCCCAATAAACCTAGTGTGTCTTTTTCCACCTCAACAGTTTTGTCTGATGATTGGGGTGGGCTGCTAGGACAATATTAGTACTGAGTAGCTACGCTCCTGGTGAGGCATAGTGCCAGCACGACTCCATTGTATTGCTGCCCCTCTTCATCTAGCCAGCACCAAATTTGGCCTATGTATCACTTAATATTTTTTCCAGATCTACTAAAAAAAATGTAAGTATCAATTGAAACATACTTCAAATATATATTTTTCTCGTATGAATTCTTAGGGGTGCCAATAATTGTGCCACACATATATTTAACTTTTTTTTCTTTTCTCTGTTTTATTTGCAGTTGTTTTATATTCATGAGAGCAATGTATGTTTGTGTATTTTTAAAGAAAAGATCAAAGGGTTAAACAAATAATTTTCACAGCCTTCTTTGCTCATATTTACCCAGTGTGCCAATATCAGTGGAGGGCACTGTATGTAAAAGATGGATGTGGGATATGTCT
Source organism: Spea bombifrons (assembly GCF_027358695.1). NCBI lineage: Eukaryota > Metazoa > Chordata > Amphibia > Anura > Pelobatidae > Spea > Spea bombifrons. Next base: position 46,379,247 of record NC_071089.1, on the reverse strand, counting down.
CTAATCAGGGAATATTGCTGAACATAAATTTGGCCATTGTTCAGTGACACCTGAAGTGTAGAAGAAATGGAAGAAAATTGCATAATAGAATACATTGTTTAGTTTTTATGGGGTTCTTTTTTGTACTAGCACCATACATGGGAACTATCCCAGTTTACCTGGATATTGCCGGGTGAAGCACCGCTTCTCCTGGTCAAGACCCAAATCCTCCAGGTCGCGGGAGTCTTGACACGCCCCGTTTCTCGTCCATTTTCCATTTAAACCGGGGATGCCCACTGACCTCCCATTGACGTCAGGGGGAACTCCCACCCACGTCACGGGACTGTCCGCTGACGTCAGTGGTCAGTCCTGGCCGCATCCCTCAAGGGAAGGCTCCAGGTGGCCGGAGCCCAGAAGTTCTCAGGTATGACTAGCACACACAATTTTTTATTTGGTGTGTAATTAAGAATCTGTCATTTGTGTGGGTATATCAAGCACAGAAAAGGGGAATCCTAATTAGGGCTGCAACTAACGATTATTTTAATAATCGACTAGTTGGCCGATTATTTTTTCGATTAATCGGATAAAAAAATGCAAATTTTTTTAAATTTAAAATAATGTAATAAAAAACTTACAATTTACATTTTCATCTCTTTATCGCAATGGCCTCTCTCTATTCACCTTCTTATTTTACTGACATAATAAAAGCTACAAGAACCGAAACACAGTGTTTCTCAAACTAGGTTTTAATACAAAGTTATTATTAAATATTAATTCATATGTTAACTATTTTTCATATTTAATAAAAACTGTGACAAAAAAGCCTTGTTTATATTTTCTTTTATTTACCAAACTGCCCCGAGTTATGCACATCTGACCCCCAGCTTGCCACTCTGCCCCCAGATATGCAAGAGATTCCACTGTGCCCCCTGATATGCCAATGAGCCCCCGATATGCCTTATACTCCTTATATGCCAGTGATATGCAACTGAGTCCCTGATATACCTTTTACCCCTAGATATGTCTTATGCCCCCCTGATATGCCTAATATTGATATGCCTTATACCCCCTATATGCCACTGTGCCCCCTGATATGCCTTATAACTTCCAATATTCCACTCGCCCCAATTTATGCCTTATACCTCCCTATATGCCACTGTGTACCCTGATATGCCACTCCGCCCCCATAAATGCCCTGCACCACCCTGAAATTCATTATACTCCCTGATTCACCACTCTGCCCCCCCCCAGATATGCCACTCTGAAATTCATTATACCCCCCATATACCACTCTGCCTCCCCCTATACACCACTCTAACTCCTCCAGATATGCCATTCTGCCTCCCTGAAATTCATTACACCCCCATACACCACTCTGCTATCCTGAAATTCATACCCCCCCCATACACCACTCTGGCTCCTCCCCCTCCCATGCACCACTTTGCCTCCTCCCCCCTCCCATACACCACTCTGCCTCCTGTCAGCAACAGAGGTTCACAAGACACCAGGGAGCCGGGTAGAGAGGTAGAGCGGTGTATGGGGGGGGAGGAGCCAGAGTGGTGTATGGGAGGGTGGCTCCCATACACAACTCTGCCTCCTCCCCCCTCCCATACACCGCTCTGCCTCTCTCCCGACTCCCTGGTGTCTTGTGAACCTCCATTGCTGACAGGCACTTTCACTGCAGCTTCATAGAAGCCTCAGCGTAAGTGAAGGGCAGTAACGGAGCCCGTCTGTGCGCATCGCACAGACCCCCACCAGCTGACAGAGGATGATCCTCTGCAGGAGACCTCGATTCTCTGTCAGCCGGTGGGGGTCGGCACGATGTGCACAGACAGCCTCCGTTACTGCATTGTACCACTGCATTGTAGGTGCGGAAGTGGAGGGGAGGGGCGGAAGTTGTCTGTGCGCATCGCACGGACACCCACCGGCTGACCGTGAGGGGAATCCAGGTCCCCTGCAGCGTTGCGGGGCATCTGGATTCTAGTGTTATAATCCGATCTCTGTTTGAGGTCGGACTATATAAGGAGAGGAGTTTTTCAGAGCATTTGCTCTGAAAAAAGCCTTTTTATAAATCGTTGAAAATCGATTCAACTAATCGATAATGAAAATCGTTGTCAACGATTTTTATCATCGATTAGTTGTTTCAGCCCTAATCCTTATTAAATCCACGTATGGTAAAAATGGCAAAAAAAGCTTTGGTAAGGTACCAAAACCCCCTGGGACTGAAGGGCTTAAAGAAAAAAAAAACCTAGATTTGTCATATTGTGCTTTAATCACATAAACAATAACACCCAAACTTTCAATAAACCATTTCAGTTTTAATAGCAAATGATGTTTGCAATGCTGCACAAGCAAGTAAAATCTTAAATTGTGAGTAGGTGAAACACATACACACTATTTTACAATATATATATATACATAGTTTTATTTTTTAAATAAAATATATGATATGCTTAGTCTTACCAAAAAAAATTTAATGCACAAAGAGGTTTGTTGATTGTATATTAGGAGGCAATGTCTCCCTCTTGTGGTCTACCTCTGAGTATTCGGTAATTTTATAGCAAGACAGGAGGCTTCATAATTTGCATAACGTCTTTACTCTACCACCAGTAGCAGCAAAGGAACAAACATGAAAAATCAAAATATATAACCAATCAACATAAAACAGGGACTATAAAGCCTGAAGACAGCCAGCTTTCCATTCAATTTTCCTATATTGATTGTTTCTATTATAGATTTTAGTTATCTTTATTTTAGTGATATTATTATTGCAATTACATCACCTCATCTTGCCTCATTTTTCTGTTTTTTAGATTATATATTTAAACGATTTTTTTTTTCTTCTGACATATGTGGTGCTTGCTGGCACATTTTCTCAGTTGGTCCCCTGTTTTAATACTAAAAAGGACATATTGCTATACAGGATGATTCAGGGAGGCCTACCAGATTGGTCCATGTCCCCACCTGGGTCATACTTTTACTACACCTGGAACCTTACCATTACTACACTACTAGCCTCTACCGCCACCTTGTGGTTTTATATATACTGTGGCTTGCACATTTATTACCGATCTCTCACAGATCTCTGGTGCCAACATCTTCACATGTTTTCTGCTCATACTCTCTTGCTCTGAATACCACCAAGCGCAATATGCAATACGCACTCCTGTTGGCTCCGCCCCAGAGCTCAGTGGGGATATCCATGGTGGCTTCAGGCACCTGCAACGGACTCCTAGATGAGTGGCAAGGCGATTCTCCTGACTCTGACCTAGATTTGGACTATCTGGACTGCCTTACTTCTCGCAGGATGGGGAGACGGCCTCTGATCCCCAGGCTGATCTGATGAATCCATCCGGAGCTGCTGCAACACCAGAGGATTCTGGTGCCCTCAATGCTGTGGATGAACCCTGTTTTGACCCTGAAAATATAAGGCACCCACGTTCGGCCGAGTGCACCCTGTCTGACCATATTTCAAACTCCCTGGTCACATGGATCCATAAACCAGTGAAGAGGGAGGTCCGGAACAAATTTCGTGCAGAATGCCCACATCCTAAGCTGCCATACTCGGCCCCTTGGCGCTTTACCAACCTGGTGAAGCCTGTCATGGCCTTCTTTCAGACCCAGGAGATCAAGAAGGAGATCCGCAGGGTGCTATGCTCCAAGACGATTCCAATAGCTTGCATTGTGGACCTTCTCTCCTCTTACATAGAAGCAAGCGTTCCTGCTTCGCTCCACTACCGAGCTCTTCAGCAACCCTTTGCAGGTTTCCATCCTACGATCGACAGATCACCCTTTCGACGGAGGGGAGGCTAAAGCTCATAGGGTGGCTACAATACATTGAGGCATGGAATGGTCACGCAGTCTTCGTCTCCCTTCTCGACTTAGTCGTGGAATCTGACGGCAGCTTTTATTGTTGTGGGGTGTCCAGACCGGTGGTTGATAGTCAACGGAGGAGATTGCACATCGATTGTCCGGAAGTGATTGCGGACTCCTTTGCCATTCAGAGCTTGGCAGCGGATTGCGCCAACTTTTGCCTTCTCCTTCGGGTGAACAACATCTCTTGTAATTCCTGCACCTTCTTCAGGATCTGGACCGTCAGTTTCACCCCTCTCTCTGAGACGCCCTTGCACCAGGCACTGGACGAGCTTATGATTATGCTTGTAGGTTCTGGGTGTCTTGGTGTTTGGAATGGCAGGATGATCCATTTTTGGCCCCTGTAATTGATGTTCCCAACTTTCTCTCTCAACTTTCTCCCAAGGGAAGTCTTACCGTACCCTGAATGCGTTAGATCAGCCATGCTCCAGTCTTTGGTGTTCCCCTGAGTAGGCATCCTCTGGTCTGCCGTCTTTTGCGCAGGGCCCAGTTATCTTGTCCCCTGGGCCCTAGGTATTCGTCTCTCTGGGACGTCCAGAAGTTATTGGATTGGTAATAGTATTGGATTTCCTGAAATCCTGGCCCAATAATACTTCTCTCTCTTAAACAGCGTTTGGCCAAATTTGCTTTGCGTCTGGCTTTAGTTTCCTTTTGCCGCATTTCCGATGTCCAGGCTTTCAATGCTGATGTCATTTCTTTCTCTCCGCAGGGGGTGGTTTTCTTGCTCTCTTGTCGCACAAAATCAATTTCTTTGGCTGTCTCCTACCCATACTTTCCAGAGCAGCTGCTTTTGCGGGTGGCTCGCTGTTCTCAGCAGTATCTTCTGTCCACAGCCTCTCATTGTCCAAGGGGTTCCCATCAGCTGCTTCGCTCGTATGTTTTCCCTTTAGTCTGGTATCTTCGTCTACCATCGCTAGATGGGTGCACTGACTTTTAGGTCTGGCTGCCATTGACCCCAGTTTCGGGGCTCATTCGGTCAAAGCGGCAGTGGCCTCTGTCGGACGTCCTGCACGCCGCAGACTGGTCCAAGACTCCTACTTTTGCCTTGCTCCCCATGCTGTTTTTGCTTGGTATAGCGTTAAAAATGCAAGTTATGAAGCCTCCTGTCTTGCTATAAAATTAGAGATTATAATAGCCTTGGTGCATATATAATCTAAATTTTAATAAAAAGACAGGAGGCAAATAATTTCCCACTCTGGTGTGTTTTTATGCCTTTTTGTTATTACTGTATGTTATTGACCTTGCTATAGCATCACAGTTACTTTTACTGTTCCCTTTTTATTTCAGTTTAATTGTGCCCTTTCTCTGGCTCGGAGGTGGATGTCATTGGTTCCACCCGTTGGAAATATCCGATTTGTTTGGTTCCGGTTATAACCTCATGTTCATATTTGTTCTTCACGTTGGCTCTGCATCAAAGAAGAGGAGGAAGAGTGGCTGTCATCAAGCTTTATAGTCCCTGTTTTATGGTGAGTGGTTATACATTTTAATTTTCATGTTTGTCTCTTTGGTGCTATTGGCTGAACCGAATATGCAGAGAACAAAAATAACTGCCTAAAAACGAGTTTTTGGCCCATTTGCACATCAAACATTCATTAAGTCCATACAGCATTACAAAGGTAGCTGGTTAAATATCATATATTGTATATTGTATCATAGATTGTATGAGGACATTTTTGCACTAAGTACTGTTCTCGTGACATGTCCTATTAGAGAGACCTTATGATTAGAGCAGCTTTTTTTGGAATGTACTTGTAGAAGTTATTGGAGCATGGTTAACATGCAAGCTGAAACATGTTAATCATTTATAGTAAAGCATGACAAGGTTTTTTTCTGTTAGTCTGGCAGTTATAATTAGAATATTTTCTCTTTAACGTCGCAAGTTCTTTAACTGCACAGTTCTCCAACATTTTCTCCACTCCATATAATATAAGAAATACTTTCTTCCCATAATGTTTGCTTTAGTAGTTACACATGCAAAAATACTTCAGTATACATCTATCTATCTATGTATCTATAAAAGATAAAGAAACCACCAGTCACGTGGAAAAATAAAATGAAAGTGTATCCTACACGGTCTGCAACTCCCAGTCAACACTACTCACAAATGTTCAAATAATCAAAAGTAGGGCGCATGAACATGTGGGAAAAACCAATAACAAAACACAATAGTGTAATAAGTTCAAACACAAGTGATATGTATGTGTAAGGTGCACTCACAAGTGTAACATCAAAAAGGGGCTCATGAGAGTGAATGACTTTTATTCTTTGAAGATCTGAAACACAAGTGCTGCAGTCTGAGTATCTTGGTATCGTTACCGTTTAAAAAGGTTCTTTGTAGTTTCCTCAGGTCTTTTCATCATTACGTTAAGCCGCCCCTCCACATTTATGTCCATCCCGAAAAAGGCTCTGTTGGGTCCATGTCTCAGCTTACAGTTTTCAATAAAGTTTTTTTTTTTTTTTTTTTTTTTTTTTTGACAGGATACCCTTCAGAACCCCAAGCTATCCATCAGCACCTCGGGATTGCCGCCGCTCTTTCGGGACCACCCCGAGAATGACATCTGGAGTTATACGGACATTGTGGGGCTCTGTGGCCTAAGTGTGGCGCTGGACTGTCTGGGCAGGGCGGAAAGATGTGGACATGATCAGGAGGGACAGAGGAATTTGGAAGGTGTGCGTTTATGTTAAACCAGAGTGAATGCCTCGTATTAAGGATTCTGTGGAAGCATTGTGGGTCGAAATATCAACTAGGAATAAAAGGGGTATTTCATTAATTTTGGGAGTTTGCTACAAACCCCCAAACAGCAACCAGGATATTCTTTAAGTTTAAAAAGCTGCACAGCAGGGTAATGTTCTAGTCATGGGAGATTTTAATTAGCCTGATATTCACTGGTATATTGGGGCTAGTAGTGAAAGGGAGGAGATGTTTGAACTTGTTGCATGACAACTACATGTCTCAGTTAGTAGAGGCACCTACTAGAAAAGAGGCTTATTTGGATCTTCTGTTAACTAACAACGTAGAGCTGTTTTCAAATATTCAAGTACGGGAGCAATTGGGAAGTAGTGATCATAATATGGTGCAGTTTGAAATTAAAAGTAAAAAGTAAACTGCTGTAATTGTCACCAAGACACTTAACTTTAAAAAAGCACATTTTAACAAGTTAAGGACATGCTTGCAGAGAATTAATTGGGATGACCTCTTTGTGTAAAGAGATACAGAGGACAAGTGGAGTATATTTAAACTCACAATTAAAAAATATATTTTGACACATGTACCATTAGGAAGTAAATCTACAAGAAAGAAACTAAAACCGATGTGGATGAATAAAAGTGTTAGTCATGTAATGCAAAAAAAGTACAAGTCAGAGGGCTCAGTGGCATCATATGTCAAGTATAAAGATGCTAACAGAGCTTGCACCAGGGCTATTAAACTGGCTAAATTTAACAATGAGAAGATGATAGCCAAGGAGCAAACAAATTCAAAAAGATTTTAAGTACATCAATGCCACAAAATTTAGGACTGACAATGTAGGCGTTTTGAAATCTGGAGACTGTAAGTTAATTAGTGATGATCAGGAAAAGGCAGCAATACTAAATGCCTTTTTTATCTGTATATAACAAAGAAGAGCCACTACCTGCTGATTGGCAATTCAGCACTACAGAAACCTTGAATCAATCGTGGAAATGGCTGACTCAAGATAAAATTTTAAAAAATGTAAGTAAACTTAGAGTAGACAAAGCTTCAGGGCCAGATGGGATACACCCAATGATACTATGGGAAGTGAGTCAAGAAATAGCCAGACCACTGTTTTTGATTTTCAAAGATTCTTTCCAGTCGGGAATGGTACCAAAGGATTGGTGGAAAGCCGACGTGGTTCCCATTTTTAAAAAAGGATCTGAGCCTGGGAACTACAGACCTGTAAGCTTAACGTCTGTGGTAGGGAAATTGTTTGAGAGTTTATTAAGAGATGGCATGGCCGTGTGCCCCCCAATTGAAATGCTTTTTTTTTTTTTGGCGCAGCTGGAGGAGAAAGAGAGAGGCGACGAGTGATCGCTCAGGAATAAGTTTTCAGCAACCGCTTGGCACCTCTCACTCTCCTCTGCGAGGCCCCTGCCTTGGTTGCTGTGCCGGCATTTCATGCTGAGCGCCGGTATATGACGTCATATTCCGGCGCACAGCAGTGAAGCAGCATGCACCACGGCAGAGCAGGGAGATAAAGGCCTCACGCTCCCACCGCAGGACTTCTACAAGGTAAGTGAACTTCAAAGTGGGGAGCGTGTAGATAGTGAGAAGGGAGTAGATAGGGCAGAAGGGAGTGAGAAGGGGTAGATAGGTGTGACATTCTGCCCTGGTTTCCTGGCTCCTGTATTGTGCATTCAGGTTTTTGGACTGTTCCTAGTTCAGCCTCTAGTGGCCGCTCTGCCTATGTTTCTACTCTCCTCCTTTTGTTGTCACCTGGCCTCGTTACCTGCTGCCCTGCAGTATAAAGGGCTGTAGCTTCCTGCAAACTGGGCCTTGGCATTGTAGTAATAGGACTGTTTTGCCCTGGTCCTGTTCCTGAATTATTCCTGGCTTCCTTTTTGTTCCTGATTCTGTATTGCTCCTGCCTTCAGCCCTGCAAGTGGGCTTCTTGTCTTGTGCCCTGCGAGTGGGCTTCCTGTCGTGTGCCCAGCCTGAGGGCTTCCAGCAGCATGTCCAGTCCTGTGCTCTGCCAGTGAGCTTCCAGTCGTGTGCCCTGCCGTGGGCTTCTATTTCAGCATCAACCTTGCCAGTTCCAGTCCCGCACTTCTGTCTGCTGTGTGCCTGTCTACTTTGCACCATGAATCGCGGTGTACAAACAGACAACGCTATCCCTGCACCGAGGCCCCTCGCTAACCTGCTTACCCAGTGTGTGACAGAATGCCAAGGCCATACTGAGGAGTCCGCAGGGATACCATCGGTGTTATTGATGCTGGCTGAGGGTATGCTGGTGTTGTGCAAGTCAGTTAAGTGCATGGTTGAGTGCAACACTAGGTGTGCTAGTACCAGTAAGTCCAGGGCTGTGTCTGAACTTAAAAGGTCCAAAACAAAAGTTATAAACGAGAACTCCTCACTAAAGCCGAAAAACAAAGGCGACAGGAGGGCAATTTATGCTTTTATTGTGGGGGGATAGATCACAGGATTTCTTTCTGCCGGTTCAGGCCACCTAAACCAGCTAAGTCCTCTATTGCTGATGAACAAAATATGCAAGCCTCAGAACATGAAAGTCATGGGGAAACTAGAGGTGAATCGGAGGAGGGTGAACCCAGTGCTCCCATTAACCCTTTCAATTCTGTCGTTGGGCCTAATGATCTTGAAATGCCTAGTGTGTCTGAACTTACAGGGGAGGAAAATATGTCTTTCGAGGCTCCAGATCTCAGTGAGGAGGACATAACTGAGAATCATTTTTGTAGTCCTATTTGCACTGTTAAAGAGGCTGTTTCTTCAACTCCCCGCAGACGCAAAACTGATAAAAGGAAAACTGTTGCTGCAAGGACTCCTATGGCGATTGGTTCTGTCAGGAGTACTACTCCTATCACTCAAAGCAAACGAAAAAATAACTCTGGAAAATTGCAGACTGCACGACATCCTTTAGGGGCCCCAGGTCTTGTCTTGGCTTCTGACGGGACAATCTTAGGTAGGGAAAATCTTGCTCAGTATGAAAAACATTTAAGCGAACACATGTCACTCCAATGTAAACGGCTACCTAATGAGTCTAAACATGTTTCTTTGATAAGCCAAAATTATTCTGAAAGAACCCCTAGCGCCTTTTCTAAACCCCTTGTCCTTGGCACAGTGCTGGTCTCTGATAAAGCTGAGGTAAAGAAGAAAAAGAAACCTGGTGCTCGCCAAGAGAAGATTATGACAGCCCATACAGAGGAGTCGCGCCACGTTTTGCCACCAGATTGTACCTATGCCTCTGATGGGACTGTAGTGAAACTTAAAGACCTACAGATTTATGAAAATATGTTGTGTACTAATTCTGACTAGTTACCTGTTCATGCCCTGTCTGTCTGTTTTTCTGCATTAGGGACTGGAGTGTGCTGTTTTCAGCAGCTCCTTTTAGTGTGGTCCCTTTTCGTTTCAAGTTTTGTCGCGTCCTGAGTTCGCTCCTTAAAGAGGGGGTACTGTGACATTCTGCCCTGGTTTCCTGGCTCCTGTATTGTGCATTCAGGTTTTTGGACTGTTCCTAGTTCAGCCTCTAGTGGCCGCTCTGCCTATGTTTCTACTCTCCTCCTTTTGTTGTCACCTGGCCTCGTTACCTGCTGCCCTGCAGTATAAAGGGCTGTAGCTTCCTGCAAACTGGGCCTTGGCATTGTAGTAATAGGACTGTTTTGCCCTGGTCCTGTTCCTGAATTATTCCTGGCTTCCTTTTTGTTCCTGATTCTGTATTGCTCCTGCCTTCAGCCCTGCGAGTGGGCTTCTTGTCGTGTGCCCTGCGAGTGGGCTTCCTGTCGTGTGCCCAGCCTGAGGGCTTCCAGCAGCATGTCCAGTCCTGTGCTCTGCCAGTGAGCTTCCAGTCGTGTTCCCTGCCGGTGGGCTTCTATTTCAGCATCAACCTTGCCAGTTCCAGTCCCGCACTTCTGTCTGCTGTGTGCCTGTCTACTTTGCACCATGAATCGCGGTGTACAAACAGACAACGCTATCCCTGCACCAAGGCCCCTCGCTAACCTGCTTACCCAGTGTGTGACAATAGGGCAGAAGAGAGGGAGAAGGGGTAGATTAAAGAGTCAGAATGAGAGAGAGAGAGTGAATGGATTAATGTGTGGATGAATTGTGTGAATGAGTGAGAGTATGAATTAATGTGTGGATGAATTGTGTGAATGAGTGAGATAAGTAATGGATATGCGAGAATGCATTAATGAATATGTGAAAATAATTTGTGTGAAAGAGTGAAAGAATAAATGATTGTGTGAATGGAAGTGAATTAGTGAGTGACTGTAAAAGGGTTTGTGTGAATCATAGGTGTGTAATTGATTTGTCAAAAAGGCAAAGATGGTATAAGCAGGGTGTTTAAGCATTGGGGACCAAGATGGCACAGGCAGGGAGTTTATGGGACAAAGATGGCACAAGTAGCGTGTTAATGGGACAAAGATTGCATAAGCTCACCTGTTTGGGGATAATGTTGACTCATGCTGGGCTGTTTGGGGACAAAGATGGCACGTCCAATGTGTGTAATTTGGGTGCTGGTCAGGTTCTATGTGGGCAATGTGGACGCCAGGGCTGGCCTTTGGGGTGTGAAACCTGTGATCTATGCCTGTAATTTAGGGGGTTTTATCTATACCTTTAATGCTGAGTTTTTAATGTGAACTCCAATTAATCTATACCTGCAAAGCTGTTTTTTAGTGTTATTCTGTTAATCTTTATCTGCTATGCTATGTTTCCATATATTATTTATGTTTGCCTGCAAGTACAGGATTTGTAGGTCTTATTCAGTTGATCAATACCCGGAGTGCTGTTGCTATGTTTTGTTTATTTGACCTATACCTTCAGTGCTGCGTTTACATGTGATTTCCAGTTGATCTATACCTGCAATGCTATGTTTTATGTTTCCATACATTATTTATGTATACCTGTAAATACAGGGTTTGTATCTCTTATTCAGTTGCACGTGCTGTTTCCATGTGTTGTTTATTTAATCTCTACCTGAACTACAGGGAGTACATTTAGAGAGGATTGGTTTAGTGAACGAGGGGACAAAGGGACTGTGGGGATGATTACAGGGGAGAGGACCTCTCAATGTCACGGTGCAGTCAGAAGGAGGGAAGGCTGCACTGACTCTCACAGTCTACCCCTGATCTGCAGTCAGTGTGACAATTTTTATTTTTTTTGGTGTGGTAGTGGAGGGAGTGATTGCATGTTAGGAAACCTGGAGCGGTGCCCAAGGAAATGCTATAAATAACTATAAAATATATTGGCAACAGGGTCTAATATTTATATATATATTGGCAGCAGGGGCAGATATTTATATATAATCGGCAGCAGGGGCAAATATTAGTATATATTGGCAGGGTCTAATACTAAAGAATGAAAAATAACTTCAGCTGTTATTTTTAAATCATATTTCAATCACGGTCTTTACTTCAAAGAGATAAGTACATTATGTAGTTAAAAATGCATGTCTAAACGCATAGATTATATATATATATATATATATATATATATATATATATATATTGTGGTAAAGTACCTCTTAGGACACTTCTAGAGCAGTGGGGATAGCAGGAGACCCAATATGTTTCAGGCTTTTATTGCACCAACTCCTACTCCTATTTAGGAGGCTTACTAAACAGTAGTCAGTAGTCTTCCCTGACTAACACAGAACAGGCCAGCTAAGCTGGTTACCAGTATAAAATAAAACAGAATATACTTCCCAAAAGTCATCTCTCCTACCAGTCCACCTTATAGCACACTGAAGCTCAGGTACACCTCCTGTTCCTTCCAAGATGTGGACAAATTGCAATGAGCTGGTCTCAGTCAGAGAGAGAGAGAGACGCTGTTTCCTCCACCCTGCATTTATCTCAGTGCAGATTTAAACCTGGGGCATGTGTGTTAATTGGACCAGCAGTTAACCCCTTAGTCACTGGGATAAACTGCTCTTTCCAATCTCCTGCTTACATAGAAGCCATCTTTCACCCTGTCACAATATATATATATGGCATATAGGAATATATTGTGAACAATGATATCATCAGTAGGAGTCAGCATGGTTTTGTGAAGAACAGATCATGTCAGACCAATTTAATTGCATTTTATGATGTTGTGAGTAATGTATAGATCAGGGTGTTGCTGTAGATGTCTATTTAGATTTTGCAAAAGCATTTGCCATAGTTCCACACCATCGGTTATTGTATAAGCTAGGGCAAATAGGTCTTGGAGAAAATGCCTGTGTTTGGATTAGAAATTGGCTTAGTGACAGGGTTCAAACAGTTGTTAATGGTAAATTCTTAAACTGGACAACTGTGGTAACTGGGGTGTCTCAGGGTTCTGTATTGGGTCCAGTTCTCTTTAACTTATTTATTAATGATCTTGAAATAGATATTGGAAGTCACTTGTCTGTTTGCTGATGACACAAAATTAGGTAAGGTTACAAAGTCTGATCAGGATGTAGTGTCTCTTCAGAATGATTTGGATAAACTAGGGGACTGGTCAAATAAGTGGCAGATGAGATGCAGTATATAGATAAGTGTAAGGTAATGCACTTTGGTACTAAAAATAAGTATGCAACTTACACTTTTAAGGGCATTGCATTGGGAAAAGCAGAAAATGAGAAGGACTTAGGTATAATTTTAGACCGTAGACTTAGCAATAAAGTGCAGTGCCAGTCAGCGGTTGCAAAAACCAGTAAGGTATTGGCATGCATAAAGAGGAGTATTAAATCACGAGATGAAAATATAATTTTACCTCTTTATAAAGCATTAGTGAGGCATCACCTTGTGCAATTGTGGGAACCAGTTTTAAAGAATGACGCTATAGAGCTGAAGAAAGTGCAGAGGTGGGCTACAAAGTTAATTGGAGGAATGGAGAATTTTAGTTATAAAGAAAGACTAGAAAAACTGAACTTGTTTTCACTTGAAAAGAGATGTCTAAGAGGTTATCTGATCACATTGTACAAATACATACAAGGTCAGTATAAACAGCTCTCTAGTGATCTATTCACCAAGAGGTCTCTACAAAAGACATGGGTCATCAGTTGAGACTTGAGGAAAGTAGATTTCACCATCAGCATTGGAAAGGGTTCTTCACAGTAAGAACAATAAGAATATGGAACTCTCTGCCTAAGGATGTTGTATTATCTAACTCTTTGGATATTTTTAAGTAGGTCTGGATGCTTTTCTGGTTAAGCATAACATAAAGGGCTACAACTGCTAAAAGGACAGTCATATTAGAAAGTAAGTAAAGGGAGTAATCTGATTGCTGCTATGGAATCAAGAAGGTATTTTTTCCCCTGTTGTGCCCCAAGTAGGGTTTTTTTTGCCTTCTTTTGGATCAATTTTAGAACTAGGTATGTGTGAAAGGTCGAACTTGATGGACTGAAGTCTTTTTTCAACCTACTATTCTATACTAATAAATGACATATTCAATTACATCTAGAAAAATGAAGGATGAACCCTACCAATTTTCAACAGACTTAACATGGTACTTACTAGACTTGGGCGCTGGCCAAGTCTTCGTGTTTGTCTTTAGGAAAAAAAAATCTTTGTATTTTGCGAATATTCGCCTGTTCTCGTGGCCTTTTAGGTTGAATATTTGTTTACTTTATTCGTGTGCCTTTCTTTTTATTTTTTATTTTTTAAACAGGGGTTAATACGAGGTTAATGCCCTAAAAATATGCAGCAGCTTTGGCACCAGGATTTTAAAAGATTCTATTGGTAGCCGGCAGGGGCCTCCTCTGGCATACATCATTGGTTGGCCTGGGTGTGTTTCAGAAGTTAAAGGTCCGTACGAGTGACTCAATTGGTCACCACCAGGGGGCTTGTCTGGCATCAACCAATGAAGGGCAGCTGTTCTTCATTGGTTGATGCCAGAGGAGCTCAGTGCTGGCGAGTTGATCCCCAGGCAAAGTTTTGGCGTCAGGAGTTAAAGGTCCGTACAAACGACTATTGGTCGCCACGAGAGGGCTCGTCTGGCATCAACCAACGAAGGGCACCCTTCATTAGAAGTAGACGCATCAGAAATTGGAACTGGAGCAGTGTTGTCCCAACATAAAACATATGATGGACCGCTAACATCCTTTTTTTCGAAAAAGTTTTCTCCAGCTGAGAGGAATTATGATATCGGCAACCGTGAACAACTGGCTGTCATTCACGACCTTTCTGAGTGACGTCATCTACTGGAGGGCTCCCGCGTACCTGTTTACCATCCTCACTGACCACAAGAACCTCCAGTATATTGGTGATGCCAAGAGACTAACTCCCTGTCAAGCAAGATAAGCTCTCTTCTTATCATGCTTTAACTAAATTTTCTCCTATCGCCCTTGTTCCAAAAATACCAAAGTTGACACTTTATCTCGTATGTTCTGCACAGCCACGGAGAGACCCTATCCAGAACCCATTGTAACCGCCAAATGTATTATCTCTGCGGTCACTATTCCTATTGCTTCTCCCCTTCTCCAGGACATTCAAGCTAGTCAACTCTCTGCTCCAGTCCATATTCCACCTGACAAGCTATTTGTGCCTCCAGAGTACCATGAGAAAATACTTCAGGTACATCATACTTCTAAGTTTGTGGGCCACCTTGGTCTCCGGCGCACCAGTCAGTCTCTAAGATGGCGTTTTTTTGGCCATCGTGGAGATGAGACACTGCTGATTTCATCAAATCCTCCCGCTGGTCTTCTATTTCATCTTCTGGTTGAAGCCAGAGGAGCTCAGTGCCGGCGACCAATAGAGTAGCTCATATAGTCTGTATAAGTGGCTCTATTGGTCACTGGCAGGGGCCTCCTCTGGTATCAACCAATGAAGGGCGGCTGCCCTGCCAGCGACCAATAGAGATGCTCATATGGGCCTTTAACTCCTGGTGCAATCCTACAGATTCCCGTTCCCGTTAACCCCTGCGATGCTGCATAGAGAAGGTAGGCAAGAGGCAGTTGGAAAGGACTAGGGAGATAATCATCATTTATGTTCGTTTTCATGTTCTGCCGAATATGAATGCACAAGTCTAGTACTTACTAACCAAGGTTAATAATTAATACCGTACTTGCTGGATAATAAGATGAGGTTTTTTTCAGAGCAAATGCCCCTCGTCTTATATTCAAGGCTGTCTTATAATCAGACCTCAAATGGGGACCTGGATCCTCCTCTCTGGTAACCTCCGCTACTGCTGCCATTTCCTCTGGGGGCTTCTATGATGGAGCGCCGGTGTGACATGACCTTCCAGTGCTCCATCATAGAAGCCTCGGTGGAACTAACCGGCAGCAGAGGTTATCTATGCGCATCGGGCAGATGTCCACCGGCCCCCACTAGACACCAGGGAGTCTGAAGTATGTGGAACGAGTTTGGGGAAGCATTGGTAAGTCGGGGGGCAGAGTGGCATATAGGGGTGTATAAGGCATATCTGGGGGCAGAGTAGCAAGCCTTTATAAACCTGCCCAGCCCTTCAGTCTGGGCCTTGACATTAATGTTTCTGGACTACCTGATTTGTTCCTGTACCTGATTTGTTCCTGTACCTGATTTGTTCCTGTTCCTGATTTGTTCCTGTTCCTGAGTTGCGGCCAGCAACCCACAAGCGGACTCCCAAGCCGAGTGCACTGCAAGCGGACTCCCAAGCCGAATGCCCTGCAAGCAGACTCCCAAGCCGAGTGCCCTGCAAGCGGACTCCCAAGCCAAGTGCCCTGCAAGCAGACTCCCAAGCTGAGTACCCTGTAAGTGGGCAATCTGCCATGTGCCCTGCAAGTGGGCAACCTGTCGTATGCGCCCTATCCAGAGGGCTACCTGATCTGTTCCTGTTCTTGAGTTGCGGCCAGCACCCCACAAGTGGACTCCCAAGCCGGGTGCCCTGCAAACGGACTCCCAAGCCGAGTGCCCTGCAAGCGAACTCCCAAGCTGAGTACCCTGCAAGTGGGCTTACCTGTCGTGTGCGCCCTGCAAGTGGGCTTACCTGTCGTGTGCGCCCTGCAAGTGGGCTTACCTGTCGTGTGCGCCCTGCAAGTGGGCTTACCTGTCATGTGCGCCCTGCAAGTGGGCTTACCTGTCCTGTGTGCCCTGCAAGTGGGCTTACCTGTCGTGTGTGCCCCATCCAGATGGCTTACCTGCCGTGTGTGCCCCATCCAGAGGGCTTACCTGCCGTGTGTGCCACATCCAGAGGGCTACTACCCGTGTGCCCGCCAGCGGGCTTCTAACCAAGAGACTTACCATCTGTATATGTTTATACTCTCTTCCGCAATACAATCCTTATTATCATAATCAGTCTGTTGTTCATTTCTTTCCACCCGCCTGTAGTATCCCCTGCACCTGGGCTCCTGCCCTAACTGTGTACCCGGTCCATGGCTTATAATTGAGCCATAAGCAGCTCACATAACATCACGAGGCTGATCACACACACTGAGCTAGCAGCCAGAGAAAAAGCTGCATGAGCGGTGAGAGGTAAGCGGGGATGGGACATATGTATATGTGTTTGTATTTATGTATGTATGTGAGCATGGATGTGTACTTGTGTATGTGTGTGAGCATGGATGTGTAATTGTGTGTGAGCATGGATTTGTAATTGTGTGTGTGAGCATGGATGTGTAAGTGGGGTGAGATAAAGTGTGTGTTAGTAAGTATGAGTAAGTCTGTGTAATTTGTGTAAGTGTGTATATTGGAAGGGGGGGCAAGGGGCAAAGAAGCCACACACCAGCTGTGTAGGGGCAATGATGGCACAGATTAGTTGTTGAAGTTGGGGGGCCCAGGGCAATTTTCGCACCAGTGCCCATGTGGTTTCTAGTTACGCCCCTGTGCATAGATGTAAGAACTCCGACACCATCCCTTGAAGTCCCGATCGGACCACTTTCCGGCTGCTTCCACAACGAGACCTCCTCCGGCTGGCTCCATACCTTCCTGGGTAGCGAGTACTCGTACTGAGCCTGCTACCCGTCCGCTGGTGCATCAGCTCCCCCGTGTGGCCAAATCATGACCTTGGGTGACTCTCTGTTTTTGACCCGACTAGCTGACACTGCTCTTGACTGCTGATTCTGCTCTTGCATTTCTGGCATCGACTCGGGTTGTTGATTCTGATTTGGCTCCGAATTGATCTCCTGGTTTGACACGGCTTGTTCACTACGCTACTTCTCCGTTCCGGTCTTGCTTGGTACGCTCCTACCTCTCTGGACCGTTACAATACATACTGTAAACACACACCCATAAACTGTATATATATATATATATAATTATGCAAACAGGTACACACACATATACAAATACACATACATACATATATGTACCACATCCTCCATTTCCCTCCTGTATGTTCCTGTAGCCTCCTGACTTTGTCATGATTCGATCCGGTCACGTGACGTGCAACAATTATTCTCCCTGAGCTCACGGCTTTATGGGACAGGTGAGAGGTATGGACCCATTGAATCCCGGGGCCTGGAGAAGTTAATCTGTTTGATCTATCATTAATCTGGGTGTAAGGAACTGGGTCCATGCTGATGACTGAAAGGACCCAGCGCGCCCAAAGATGGAGTTCAGGAGTCATTGCACGGTAGCGGAGATGGACAGGGCCTGATGCAGGGTGACCGCACTCACCTGGGTGTTGAGTATCTAGGGTTGTGCAGCCAAACACCAGCACCCTGATATAGCGGCGGATGAAGTCCAGAACGAAGTGAAATCCTGCAGGCACCCTGGAACAGGCATGAGACATCACACAACACTCATGTGCGGGATGCTGCAGGCTGGGAGAATGGAAGCTAAGTAGAGAAATATAGCAGAAACATAACAAGCAAGGGACAGGGAGACCAGGCATGAAACATAACCAGACAAGATATACATGTTACAGGGCACAACAGTGAACAAGACAAGGAATAAACATAACCAGACAAGATATACATAATACAGGACACAACAGGGAACAAGATAGGACACCTCGCTGCCGGGGATCCAAGACAGGACACCCCGCTGACGGGGATACAGAACAGGACACCCCGCTGACGGGGATACAGGACAGGACACCCCGCCGCCGGGGATACAGGACAGGATGACACACATAAATACAGGAACTAGCCTAAGACTGTTTGATAACTATTGGAGATTCCGTCACATCTTCTGGCCATAGTATGCTTAGCCCACCACTACGCCAAAGTACTCCAATGACGGTGGGTCCTAACGCTAATCCCTGCTGACAGTGGTACGAAACAAACCAAACATGTAATCCAAACACATAGCACTGAGCCATACCTTTAGACTGCAGACTGAGACAAACAGAACACACGGGTGGGGCAAACCTTATAAAGGAAACAGAGCTGAAGCAAAGAGCTGAAGCAGAAGCAAGGAATGGGAGATCAGAACAGAGCAAAAGGAAATCCAGGAATGGATTGAAGCAAAACAGGGAAACTGAAACAAGAGTAGATATGCAGCTCCACCGCCTGGGTAGAACGTGATACTGGCCCTGCACTCTCGTGTTCTACTTTAGTTACCCAGTAAAATATATATATAATAACCTAAGGACCAAGCAGTTTTTTATTTTTTTGTACCCTTCATGACCGAGGCTGTTTTAACACTTTTGCGGTGCTCATGGTTAGCTGTAATTTTCTTTTCATTTACTGTACCCACACAAATTATATATATTGTTTTTTTCAGAAGGGCTTTCTTCAGATAACATTTTTGATCGTATCATCTAAATTCCTATAAAATTAAATTTGCCTCATCAAACCATATATTTTTGAAAACTAGACACCCCAAAGTATTTCAAATGCTGGTATTTTAACCCTTTCCATGCACTCATTCTACTACCACCTTTGTAAAATTGTGTGGTTGTAATTTTCTTGTATTTTGTTCACACACATTGCACTTTAGGTATGTTTTTATGTCCTATTTGAGACATCTTTGAACCCAAATATTTAAATTAACACCATCACAACACTACATTTTTTTTAAAAAGTAGACAACGCTTGGTTATTTGAAATTCTTTTAGTATTTTAACTCTTTCCATGTCAGGATTTTTAGGAAGATACAGCGCTAATTTTAGCACTTGCTCATAAAAATAAACTTGATTTGAGCTATCCCTCACAGACATCAGTTCAGAAGCAACCTTTCTACTTATGCTCTATACCAAAGTCCTGCGTAAATCGTTGGTACTATATAAATAAATGGTAATAGTAATTATAAATACCAGGTATTTGTAATGCCTATGTGATGCTGTGGACAAATGAACAGGCATTCGTTAATGCATTTCCAGTTTGTGGAAGGATTCAGCAGTAATATCACCGCATCTATACCATAAATACAAAAACCTGCAGAGAGGCTAGGACAAGCAATCATTTGGCTATGAGCAATCAGATTGTTAATACGATGTATGGCATATTTTATCTATGTGTGGGTTTAGTATAACTGATTGTTGCACCGTTAAATATTAAGAAATTGAAGTGTATTTTATTATTATTTCTGGAAATACATGCTAACACAAAATGTGTGAAATTGCAGTTTTATACCAATTACATGGCTACAAAAGTAGATACAATAAATGAAAAACACTTGCCCTTGTATTAGAAAACACAAACATAGTTGTTCCCAGTTGTAACATAGGCAGTGGAAATAAGCCAGCATTACAACTTGAAGCCATTCAGCAGAGTGTATTATCCTGATAATAGAACAAATGGTAATCATAGCTGTCAGGCAATAACATTGATGAGTAGAACATGAGCTGTCATAGTCCTTATTAATATCACGAATAAGCACTGAACAGTAAATTCAATGCAGCACACTTAGTTCCTCATCATGAAAGAAAATGATGAATGCCTCTTGATTGCATAAGTGGAAAAGTTAAGATACCTATACATTAAGGAACGAGTTGCTAGTGTCAATCATGCAACATTTCAGGTGTCAAAATTGGACACTAAAGCGGGATAGTGGGACATTTCTATGTGACAGTGGCCACAAACTGGGACATTTAGGAGGAATGCAATGAGGTTAAAAGTTTGGTTGGTCTTACTAACCCAACAAAATCATACATAATCACATACCCACCAAAATCTGACTTTCTGTCACGTGTCCATCTAAGCTGATATTTGGTGAACTAGCCTGAGTTTTCCTTCAATTTTCAAATCAATTCCGATGTCAACTGTATTTGCAGTTTATTACTACTAGAAAGTGTACAAACGGCTCTCCACAGAAGCCATATAAATATTGCTTTTAATATTGGTGTATTTGTAATATATTTATATTTTTGTTAAGGTTTCAAGGACTCCATCACCATTATAGATGGAATTAACTCTGTGACTGTATCCCATAAGTTTCATAAATTTACAGCTTTTCATGGGTGAATAAAAATAAATGTAATAATTAAGAAAGATCACTAAGGTCCATACAATAAAAACGAAAAAATAATATTTTTTCAGGTAATAAATTTTTGGATGGATATTCCGCTAGTGATAAGACCCCTCTTATTACCCATCTTACAATTGATCCAGAGTGAATTAAATTCATTGCATAACTCATTAAAAATAAATCAACTTTATTATTGGTAAACTGTATATCTAATTAAGTTTAATTGGATAGAATATAATATATTTCCTGTTTGGCATCAAAATCACTTTGTTCATGACTGTTATCAAATTTAAATACACTTGGGAATTGCAGGAATATTCATACTTTGAATCAACATTGAGTTACTGTATTTGCTTGATTATAAGATGACCCTGATTATAAGATGACCCCCCAAAATCTGAATATTAATTTAGGGAAAAAAGAAAAAGTCTTAATATAAGACTGCCCGATAGGAAAAAGGTTTTACTAGTAAATATTAATTCACGTAAACTATTTTTTCATATTTAATAAAAGCTATGATTGAGAAAAATATTTTTTGTTTTTATTTCCTTTTATTTGCCAACCTGCCCTCCCCCCAGTTATGCACATCTTCCCCAGAAATGCCTTATACCCTCCTATATGCCACTCTGCTTCCATGATATGCCTTATACCCCCCTATATGACACTCTGCCCCATGAAATGCCTTAAAGGCATATCATGTGGCAAAGTGGCATATAGGGGGTTAAAGGGCATTTCTGGAGGCATATATACATATGATTGCTAACAGCAATCACAATCCTATCATACCAAGTCAGCCAGTACATGCTGGAACCTGGGCATGATAGGAGTGTGATTACAGCCTCCCTATGCCATGCTACCCCTCCTACACATCCATGCTATCACACACACACACTCATTCACAAACATTTAAATACTCCTTCATTCCCTTAATCATGCATACTTGTTCATAAACCCTCCCCCACGCCTTACCTGAACTGCAGATCTCTCACTCGCAAATTTCTGCAGGGGCCTGACTTATTCCCTCTCCAACTTCTCGTGTCCCGCCCCCAGAAAAAGAAGGAGGGGAGCAGAGGCACCTGACGTGCATTCACGTGACTCTGCTGGGTTCCTGTTCTCCTGGCCAGTACACCAAAGCATCGGTAAGCAGCCAGGCTCTATCTGAGGTCTGATTAGAAGCCGGCCTCGATTATAAGACAAGGGGTATTTTCAGAGCAAATACGGTAATTGCACTCCACATAGAACATCACTATGCTAGCTATAGCCCTGTACGATTGATCTCATTAATAGAACATACACAACAAGGAGGAAGTGTGATACCACATCAGCACCATATAATGTTTGATGACCATTGTAGGACATCTTAGCCCTGCTTATGTCTAATATCTCTGCCATATGCTGCCCCAAACCTGCAATACTTGCCACTATTAAAATTAAATTAAACATAAATAAGTCGAGAATTTACCCTAAAAAACAATTAATTGTTGCAGAGACCTGATTGTGGATGTCCATAAAAATAAATACATGTTGATTAATAAAAACTGAATATGTATTTTGCACCAGTTTAACATTAATTAAAACCTTTCTTCTTAGTGTTGAAAACAAAATCTTTTGTAGACTTTGGCAAAACTGAGAGATAATCAACACTGGAATGAATTTTTCTCCTATTCATTCTGAATGAAAGAGTTTATTATTTAAAATATGTTTTTCCAAAGAAAACCTGTGATCAGCTATCACATTCTCCCTGCCACCATGGTTTCCAGAAAGAAATCTTTCACACTGTGATAGAAACAAATAGTTCTTTACTGTCAAATGTGCATCTATGCATCATGCATTAGTTGGTTCTTGGCAGTTCCACAGAGAGGCAAAGAGTACTCTATGGGGAGGGCCCTATACAGCTGATACCCAGGCCCAGACTGAGCAGCCCATTTTTATAAAAAAAAAACATATGTACATACACATGTACATACACATACATAATACTTGGTCATCCAACATGGGAAGCCTGAAGCCACAATTTAGTGTGGCTAACCCTAGAAATAAATATTATAGCGTAAATAACACAATACTTTATCTTTTCCACTAAATTATTTCAGGGCCTTGAATGTTTTGTCCCCTGAAGTCACTACAAATTCAGGAGGGTGTTTTATCTCTGGATAAGTAAAAATGAAATAGTTCCTACTGTAAATTAAGGAAACAGATAACCAAACACACACCCCAGGACAGGCTCTGCCACACCGACACCCAAACACACACCCCAGGACAGGCTCTGCCACACTGACACCCAAACACACACCCCAGGACAGGCTCTGCCACACTGACACCCAAACACACATCAGGACAGGCTCTGCCACACTGACACCCAAACACACACACCAATACAGGCTCTGTCACACCGACACCCAAACACACACACACACACACACCAGGACAGTCTCTGTCACACCCACACACACACCAGGACAGGCTCTGCTATACTGATAACCAAAAACACACAAACAGCAGGACACAATCTACGACACAGACATCTACACCAGGATGGATTTTCCACACTGCATTGTCGTTGATACCCCCCTTAGTGTTTTGTCCCTTGTGTATTGATGCCTCAGCCAGCACCTTTTTAGTATAGATTAATGTGGTGCCCCCAGACCCTTGTATGATCGCCTCCAGCCAGCACTATTTGTATTAATGCCCCCAGCAAGCCCCTCCCTTTATTATTGATTTATGTGATGGCCCCATCACATATACACATTAGACATGCATTTTAAACTACATAATAAGTATTTATTTCTTGAAGTTTAAATATGATTTCAAAATAACAGCTGAACTGGCAGTTTCTTTAATATTAGATCCTGCTGCCCATATATATATATAAATATTAGACCCTGATGCCGATAGTAGCTATACAACACATTAACACACAAACCCAACTTTGCATGTATAGATCGATTGAAATTCACTTGTGAACTCCGTACTGAAGGTATAGATCAAATAAACAGAATCAGACAAATCCTGTATTTGCAGGTATACAATAATAATGTATGGAAACATAGCACAGCAGATATGGATCTACAGAAAAACCAAAAAACCCAGCTTTGCAGATATAGATCAATTGGAATTCACATAAAACCCCTGAATTACAAGCATAGATCACACCCCAAAGCCAACCCAAATTATACACATAGGACTTGCCCCAAACAGCCCAGCACGAGTCAACTTTGTCCCCAAACAGCCCGGCCTGTGCCATCTTTGTGCCATAAACACCCTGCCTGCGCCATCTTGGTCCCCATGGCTCCAACACCCTGCTTGTGCCTTTTTTGCCTTTCCACAGTTATCCACCTGACACACAAACACTTTTACTGTACCTCACTAATTCACACTTTCCGTCACCCGGCTCTGCCGCGGTGCGAGCTGCTACACTGCTGAGCGCCGGAATATGACTCCATGTTCCGGCGCTCAGCATGAAGTGCCGGCACCGCGACGGAGGTAGAGGCCTCGTGGAGGAGACTGAGGGGTGCCGAACGTTTCTATTCACACTGCCCGGGACCCGGGACACGTGGTCACCCAATTACAGCTAGAATGGCCCGGCCCACCGGTTAGCAGTTTGGACTTGGTATCCTTGGTAACATATCATTTGATGTTATTTTAATGGGCACAATTTGATTTACTTTTGAAGGGTAGTGGATGGCTTCTTGGCCGGGTATGGAATATCATTAACATGCACAGTGCCAAAAGATCTTGTCAGTCTGGATCGGGCAGAAGAAAATTGACTTTAGATAAAAGGATTTTTTCACTTCCTACCTCTTATTACTTTTTCAGTTTAAGATTAGTGCTGGTGGCGGGTCCTCGAGGAGTGGCACCAACATGGAACTTCAGGTGGCACTAGAACAATTGCAGGACTCACCATGAGCCCACCATATATTTTATTACAATTTGTTTTCCATCTGTGGCATTTTATCTCCATGCCTCTGTGACTTGATTTTAACATAGTTTAGTGGCTATATTAATATTGTACCCATCAAGAAAACAGTAAAGAGAAAACAAAAGTAATGTGAAAAGCCTCTTGATTTTGTGTGAGATATCCATACAGTATGCTATTGCAGATCACTACATGAATGCAAATTATGATGAAAACAGTTCACAAAATATAATGCAGCCAAATGTTCACATAAGCATCCGTTCCATGTTTTCCACCTATTTTGGGTTTTCATGAACATACTGCTTGGCATCCTTACAATGTAATATTATTTAATTAGGCTTTGACAACATATTGTTTATCATGCCCATTCAAGCTATTACTGTACTAGTTTAAGATATATATATATATATATCTCAGGGCTTGACAAATTTGTTGTGAATCTAGGCGCCAGCTAAAAAAGTTAGGAGCCAGGATTTTTTTTAAAACTAACAGATCACTTTCTAAGCTTGTTTAATGAAATGACGTGTCAGGCACGTCATACGTCGTTAAGAGATCGCATTTCCGTGATGTGCCTGACTCGTCAATGGACGTTAAGGGGTTAACGGCTGTGTGTTGAGTTATTTTGAGGGGACATCGAATTTACACATGCTGTACACTCACTACTTTACATTGTAGCAGAATGTCATAAAATTTTGACATAAATGTGAGGGGTGTACTCACTTTTGTGAGATACTGTATATACATATATACATACATTGATACATACATTGATTTGCATTTTACTCAGTGAAATAAGTATTTGACGCCTTTGCAAAACATGACTTAGTACTTGGTGGCAAAACCCTTGTTGGCAGTCACAGAGGTCAGATGTTTCTTGTAGTTGGCCACCAGGTTTGCACACATCTCAGGAGGGATTTTGTCCCACTCCTCTTGGCAGATCCTCTTCAAGTCATTCAGGTTTCGAGGCTGACATTTGGAAACTCGAACCTTCAGCTCCCTCCACAGATTTTCTATGGGATTAAGGTCTGGAGACTGGCTAGACCACTCCATGACCTTAATGTGCTTCTTCTTGAGCCACTCCTTTGTTGTCTTGACCATGTGTTTTGGGTCATTGTCATGCTGGAATAACCATCCACGGCCCATTTTTAATGCCCTGGCTGAGGGAAAGAGGTTCTCACCCAAGGATTGACATGGCCCCATCCATCGTCCCTTTGATGCGGTGAAGTTGTCCCCTTAGCAGAAAAACACCCCCAAAGCATTATGTTTCCACCTCCATGTTTGACGACGGGGGTGGTGTTCTTGGCAGCATTCCTCCTCCTCCAAACATGGCAAGTTGAGTTGATGCCAAACAGCTTGATTTTGGTCTCATCTGACCGCAACACTTTCACCCAGTTCTCCTCTGAAACATTCAGATGTTCATTGGCAAACTTAAGACGGACCTGTACATGTGCTTTCTTGAGCAGGGGGACCTTGCAGGCGCAGCAGGATTTCAGTCCTTCACGGCGTGTTTTCTTGGTGACTTAGCTGCCTTGAGGTCATTGACAAGATCCTCTTGTGTAGTTCTGGGCTGATTCCTCACCGTTCTCATGATCATAGAAACTCCAGGAGGTGAGAGGTGAG
This sequence comes from Spea bombifrons, assembly GCF_027358695.1. Classification (NCBI taxonomy): domain Eukaryota; kingdom Metazoa; phylum Chordata; class Amphibia; order Anura; family Pelobatidae; genus Spea; species Spea bombifrons. The sequence goes on along the minus strand of NC_071089.1, from coordinate 46,352,882 downwards.
ATCAACTGTTGTCACCTTCTCACCAAGCTGCTTGGTGATGGTCATACCTGGGAATTCTCTGGGTTTGACTTGGAGATTGCCAGGTGAGCCCTGCTCCTCTGGTTCCTCGGGGCAAGACCCTAATCCTCTGGGTCGGGGGAGCGGGGTCTTGACACACCCCGCTCCCCGCCTATTTTTTCCTTCAAATGGGGGTGTTTCCCGCCGACGTCAGCGTGACCGCCCACCAACATCAGCAGGACCACCCAGCAACGTCAGTGTGCAGTCCTGGCCGCGTCCCGCAAGGGAAGCCTCCGGGTAGCCAGAGCAGAGAAGTTCCCAGATACCCAGACATCCTTGGACAGCTCTTTGGTCTTGGTCATGGTGGAGAGTTTGGAATCTGATTGATTGATTGCTTCTGTGGACAGGTGTCTTTTATACAGGTAACAAACTGATATAAGAAGCACTCCCTTTAAGAGAGTGCTCCTAATCTCCACTTGTTACCTGTATAAAAGACACCTGGGAGCCAGAAATCTTGCTGATTGATAAGGGATCAAATACTTATTCCACTAAGTAAAATGAAAATCATTTTATAACTTATTTAAATTGGTTGATTCTGGATTTTTTGTTGTTATTCTGTCTCTCACAAATAAACCTACCATTAAAATTAAAATTATAGACTGATCATGTCTTTGTCAGTGGGCAAATGTACAAAATCAGCAGAGGATCAAATATTTTTTTCCTTCACTGTATGATACAGCATAAGCCATATCACTATATACTGAGCCAGACATTGACAGTAGTGTATCATAACCCCATCACTATATACTAAGCCAGACATTAACATGGCAGGCCTCTGCCCCTGAAGCTACACCTACCACTGAAACAGGCAGCTTGCCTGTGCCACCGCTGCCCCTTAAGCAGCTTGCCTGTGCCCCCTTATCCCTAAAACAGTCTGCCTGTGCCCCCTCTGCCCCTGAAATAGCTTGCCTGTGCCACTTCTGGCCCTGAAACAGCCTCCATGTGCCACTCTTCCCCTTAAGCAGCCTACCTGTGCCCCCTCTGTCCTTTGAGCAGCCTGCCTGTGTCCCCTCTGCCCTTTGAGCAGCCTGCCAGTGCCACCCTTGCTCCGTAAGCAGCCAGCCCATGCCACCCCTACCCCTTAAGCAGCCTGTGGTATCACCTCTGCCCCTTAAGTAGCCTGTCTGTGCCACCGTGATGGGAATGACCTGTACCTGTACTGGGTACACCCGTCAGACATTGCTGCTTTCTGCCTATGGTCACCAGGAATACATGGCTTGGATCATCAAGTGAAAATAGCGTTGACGACAACAGGAAATAGAGCCTCTCAGGAATCTCGGTGGCACTGTCATATAGCAATGCAGTGCTTTACTGTCCTGACAAGGACAGCACCGAGGCATACCCCAATAACAAGACGGAACTCGCATTGAGGTAAAACGGGAACTACTTTATTTGAACCAAACACAGAACTATATATACAAGTTAGAAAGGGGAAAGACAAATGTCACAGGATCTAATTCCCATGTCAGGAAGGAAGTAATTAGATCACATCCTGCAACACAATATCCGGGGAAGGATTTTTAATCTATGTTTAGATTTTTAATCTATGTTTATACTGACATACGCTTCAACTCACTCAGTTGCATTTTCACTCCTTGTGTAATACACTCCCACGTGCATCTAGAATGTGAGCTTGTTTCAGCAGGGCCCTCCTCACCTTTTGTTTCTTTCCAGAATGGCATCTGATGCAGTACTTGTTATGTCCTGTTTACCCACTGGACAGCTCTGTGAAATATGATGGCGCTGTCTAAATCAATAAATAAGATTTATCAATAAATAAATGCTTACTATATGAAATGCATGAAAAAGCCGTTTATAAAGGAGCCTCCATCCATCAGGTTTGAATTATTTAACAAATCTTGTGCTTACTAAAAATTTTTAACATAAAATACCTGCTTATTTTGAAGTTACATTTTTAAAGTTGAAGATGCAACAATTAGTGATGAAAGGGTGCTATCTTTACAAAAAGATAAAGAGCTGAAAAGCCTCTAAACATGCAACACTCAACTTTTTTGTGATATCAGTAATGAAGATTTTTTTTAATCGTCTCTGTATCCTTAGTAAAACAGTGCACCAAGCTTTGCCATGGTAACCAGTGTCTCAGTAGAAAGTCACAGAGAACCAAATAACTACAGAGCTGGAGAGGATTGCACAGTAGAGAGTGTTCCTATCTGTGTGTTGAATTTATAATAGGAGGCAATGGGAATGCACTTTTATTATCTAGCCATAAAGGTAAAAAAATAATGAATGTTTAGCATGATTTCATATCTGCATGTCAAGTTTGTAGAATTTTGGGTTAATCAAATTATACTGAAAGCTACATGAAATACCCAATATATACAAACATATATATATACAGGTCATGATGATGGTTATCAAGCCTATTCTCTTCGTGAATGAAAGAAATCTTAATACATATCCATAAATCACAATACAAAAAGTTTATATATATATATATATATATATATATATATATATATATATATATATATAAATAGTACTCTAAGGGTAAGCCCCAAGTCTCAGGATTTTAACAGTGTTTCAGGCTGTGTTTTTCTCATGCAGATGGTTAATGTGTGTAGACAGTATGTACAGTAGCAGAACAAGTGAACCCTATGGAATTACCAGCATTTATGTATACAGTTGTCTAAAAATAACACAAATTAGTGTATCGTTCTCATCCATAGTGAATACAAACAACTAACTGGAATATGGAATAAGCAAACCTGGAGACTAATCAGTGAGACAGGATGGTTTGTTTTAGAGCTATTTTGATTTATAAAAACACTCTATTGCTATTCACCAGATGTATCTGCTTGTGTGAACCGTGTCTTGCAAAAAAAACAATGACCTACAATAATTCTTTATTGCATAAAGCTGGAAAAGGCTACAAAGTAATTTCAAAGATTTTACATATACATCATTCTCCAGTTAGAGGACGTGGCTATAAATGGAAATTATTTAGTGAGATGGCTAGCATCCTTAGAAGTAGACGCCCAGTCAAGATGACTCCAAAGAGCACAACACAGAATGGTCAATGAGGTTAAAAAAAGAACCCTAGAATAACAGCTAAAGAAGAAATCATTGGAACTGGTTAACATCTCTGTTCTACCATATGCAAAACTTTGAACAGGGATGGAGTCTGTGGCAGGCCACCACAGAGAAAGCCACTGCTCTCCAATTTAAGATCGCTGTTGGCCTGAATTTTGCCATAAGGGCACCTTGACACTCGCCAAAGTTCTGATAAAACTAAGGTTAAGATGTGCGTAAAAATGGCACCGCATACAAACATGAAAACATCACCACGGCGGATGTGTTAAGTAAAGACATGAAATATTATCATTGGTTGTGTGTGTTATTAGCTTAAGCATAATCTGTTTGCCTATACTTGTATACTTGTGACTTAGTAGATCAGATCAAATTTTTTGAATTCATGTAGAAAACCAGGTAATTCCAAATGGTTCATTTACTTTTATTGCCATAGTTTTGCCAAATTAAATGCCTTTTTTATTAGACTAACTTTGAATTTTAAGGATGAGCTTTTAAGAGTATCTCCCTTTATCAAGTCTAAATCTAAGAAAGGCATAGATTATGAATTATAAAGACGGATAAGCAGTGGCGACTCTAGAAACAATATATAGGGGGGGCACACAAGATACCACAGTCAAACTGGGGGGGCATTAATAATTTCCACCATTAAATCATACCACTGAAAAAAACACACACACACACACACATATATATATATATATATATATATATATATATATATATATATATATATATATATATATATATATATTGCCAAAAGTAATGTGCTATGGAATGATACTTTTGTTATTGGACAATACAATACTTGATCATTCAACATGGGAAGCCTGAAGCCACAATTTAGTACGACTAATCCTTGAAATCCTTTAAACAACACAATACCTTAACTTTTGCACTAAATGACTTAAGGGCCTAATATTAGATCCTGCTGCTGATATATATATATATTAGCCCCTGCTGCCCAAATATATTAATATTAGCCCCAGTTGCCGATATATATATTAATATTAGTCCCTGCTGCCGATATATATATAAATATTAGACCCTGCTGCTGATAGCAGGTATAGATCAACACATTAACACACAAACCCAGCTTTGCATGTATAGATCAATTGAAATTCACTTGTGATCTCAGCACTGAAGGTATATATCAAATAAACAGAATCAGACATACAAATCCTGTATTTGCAGGTATACAATAATAATATATGAAACGTAGCATCGCAGGTATAGATCAAATAAATACATAGAAACAGCATTGCAGGTATTAATCAACTGAACAAGACATACAAACCCTGTATTTGCAGGTATACATAAATAATGTATGGAAACATAGCATAGCAGATATGGATCTACAGAATAACACAGAAACCCAGCTTTGCAGGTATAGATCAATTGGAATTCACATAAAAACACAGCATTAAAGGTATATTTAAAACCCCCTAAATTACAGGGATTGATCACAGGTTGCACACCCAGATAACACACATACGATTTGCCATCTTTGTCCCATATACACCCTGCCTGTGCCATCTTGGTCCCCAAGGCTCAAACATCCTGCTAGTGCCATCTTTGCCCTTCCACAATTATACATCTATGATACACACAATCACATTAACTCATGCTCTCCCTCATTCAGACAATTCATCCACATATTAACTCATGCTCTCCCTCATTCAGACAATTCATCCACATATTAACTCATGCTCTCCCTCATTCAGACAATTCATCCATTTTAAGAAACTACACCCCTTGGAGCTTCAAATGAGGGGCTACATGTATTTCTAGGACAAAAGTTGAGTGCACAAATAATGATGGAATATGTCGCTTTGGCTAGAAAATGTTTTTTCTATCCATAGCGACATGTTCATTTGTGTCTTGCGCACTCCAGGTTTGTACTAGAAACACATGCAGCCCCTCATTTGATGCGCCAAGGGATGTCGTTTTTGCAAATGTGTACTTTTTGTGCCATAATTTAACTTCCTACGTGAGCAGTAATGCCACGTCAAGGCTTCAACCCTAATTACTGACCATTCACACGCCTTTCATATCCCAATTCACTCGCAGAAGCACACACCATACTATAAATACATTCACTCACAGAAGCACACACCATTCTTTCCCCTTACAATCCCAAAGAATGATGATGATGGTAAAGGGAGAAAAAAAAATCACTTTTACAGCAAAAATAAGTTTTGCAGTAAAAATGCAAGGCGCTCCAGGGATGAGATGGTTACTCACGTACCGCACAGGCTAAATGGCTGATTTTAATAATATTTGCAGTTCATCAGGATTTCAAAAATTGCCTCCCTCTACCGTTGGCTAAATTTAACCCCATGATCAAAGGGATCATAGGATTAAAAATTAGTATCGGCCATTTTTAAAAAGGGAATGTGACTTTTTATAGCTATATGATCGCTGTGGTAACATTGGCTACCACAGTGATCATTTAGCTAGAATACTTAAACATTTTATTTTTTTTTTTAAAGTTAAACTACTTTGTTTAAATAATTTAATTTGGGGGTCTCTAGGCAATTTTGATCTTTTTTATCTGCCTTTAGAGACCCCCAAATCATTTTTTTTACATTTTTATTTTTTTAACTTAACATTTTTTATTATTTTTTTTTACAAGCTATATACCGTTGGAAAGGCGAGGCGATTACCTTTCCAATGGTATATGTTGGGGGTCTATAGCTGCTTAGATGCCTGAGATACAGGCATCTAAGCAGCATGCCCCCATACCTCTTTAACTGACAATTGTCAGTTGTTAATAAAGTTGCGCGGTGACGTCATCGCATCATTGCGCGAGACGTCACCGGGCAGATCGGGTGGCTCCGGTGATGCCCTTTAGTTTGAGGGGTAGATCGCCGGGGTAGGTGGTGATGGAGGTCCACAGACCTCCATCAAGGTAAGGTAGTGCTAGTGACGGCATGGTGCCGTCGTTAGCACCTGACTGGGACTGCTAGCGACGGCACCATGCCGTCGTTAGCAGTCAAGGGGTTACAAATTCGGCGGGGGGGGCAACAGGGGGGGCAAGGAATAACCTAGGGGGGGGCAATTGCCCCCCCTTGCCCCCCTGTAGCGACGCCACTGCGGATAAGATATACACACCCTGGCCACATTATTAGGTACACCTATTCAATTGCTTGTTAACACAAATAGCTAATCAGCCAATCACATGGCAGCAACTGAATGCATTTAGGCATATAGACGTGGTCAAGACAATTTGCTGAAGTTTAAACCCAGCATCAGAATGGGGATGAAAGAGGATTTAAGTGACTTTAAACGTGGCATGGCTGTTGGTGCCAGACAGGCTGGTCTGAGTATTTTAGAAACTGCTGTTCTACTAGGATTTCCACACACAAACATATTTAGGGTTTAGATAGAATGGTCTGAAAAATAGAAAATATCCAGTGAGTGGCAGTTGTGTGGACAAAAATGCCTTGTTGATGTCAGAGGTCAGAGGAGAATGGGCAGTTAAATAACCACTCGTTACAATCGAGGTATGCAGAATACCATCTGTGAGCACACAACATGTCAAACGTTGAAGCAGATGGGCTACAGCAGCAGAAGACCACACCAGGTGCCACTCATGTCAGCTAAGAACAGGCTACAACATGCACAGGCTTCCCCAAAGACTGGAAGAACGTTGCCTGGTCTGATAAGTCTTGATTTCGGCTGCAACATTCAGATGGTAGGGTCAGACTTTGGCGTAAACAATATGAAAGCATAGATCCATCCTGCCAATCTGAGCATTGTTTAAACACAACAGCCTACCTGAGTATTGTTGCTGACTATGTCCATCCGTTTCTAACCACATCTTCAGATGGCTACTTCCAGCAGGATAATGCACCATGTCACAAAGCTCACATCTCAAACTAGTTTCTTGAACATGACAATGAGTTCACTGTACTCTAATAGCCTCCATTCGTATCATGGATGTGCAGCTGACAAATCTACAGCAAAAGCGTGATCCCATCATGTCCATATGGACCAAAATCTCTGAAGAATGTTTCCAGCACCTTGTAGAAAGTATGCCATGAAGAATAAAGGCAGTTCTGAAGGCAAAAGGGGGTCCAACATAGTACTAGCAAGGTGTACCTAATAAAGTGGCCAGTGAGTGTAGGTCACAGCTGTATTGCTGCAATGCCTTGACATCGAGGCACTCAGCAACACCAAAACAAAATGTATGGGCCATGTAAGACCGCTCCTAGGAGCGATTATATTCCTTTTGCCCTTCAATTATGGTGTTGACTGATGGCTAAATAAAAGTGCTTAGGAGGTGATCAAGGATCATCTCCTAAGCTCAGCCAGTGTTGCTCAAGTGCCTCAATCTAGAGCACCACGAAACAAAGTCAGGGGCCCTGTTTGCCTCTAAGAAGATGGCAGCGCCCATTCAAAATAAGAGGTCCCAGAGGGTCTATCTAGACTATCATGAAGCCCCGTGGAGGAGGACTGAATTTCCACCACAATATTATAGATTGTTTTTTTAAAAAATGTTCCCCTAGAATAATGATGGTCTCGGATGGAGATACCTTTTATCTTGGAATTTTTTTTTTTATTCCTCCTGAAGAAGCTGGTTTCCGTTGTACTGGTGGTTTGCTGCTAATTTCACAAATTTTAGTGTGTGTCACAGTCAGGACTACTTGCCAAACTGTGATGGATTTACTAATTTTACCCCCTTAACAAGGCATAATTTATACCAAATTAACCCTCAAACTCTGCCTGTATCCCCCCAGGTAGTCTGCCACCACTCACAATTTTGATAACGGATTTGTAAGATATCTGAATGAAAAGATCTATCTCTATATACATATCAACCCACCCTGGCAAGCACCATATATATATCCTCTAGAAATTAGGAAATTATTTGGTAACATGTTATCCTCTCTTAGGGTTTGTGGATATCAATACTAGAGCCCAAAGACAGATTTGGATTATTAATATTTTCATAACAAAAAGACAAATGTTATACAGTGCCACAATTACAAAAAAACAAGACATACATAAGACAAAAACAGGCAAACAGTTCTTAAAAACAATGGGACTTTACTCACAACTGGACCCTCACTCACAAGTTTCATCAATAAGCAGGCCTGTGGAAACTCCTTCAGTCCAGATGGTTCCTTTCAATGTTGTTCGATGTTGGAGTTCTCTTTTGAGGTGGCTGCCTTATCCCTAAATCTGAGAGTTTTGCAAAGAAAACACCCCTCTCTGAGGAGAGTGAGGGGCGCCGAGTGGTTGCTGAAAACTCCCCCTCCCAGTGCCACTGAGACAGAGTTACTTGATACATGTGAGTTTATCGAACAGGGGGTTCTACTTCAGCTGTCTAAGGTAAAGACAAATAAGTTGATGCAGCCTGATGGGATACAGCCCATGTTATTAAAAGAGCTTGGTGGTGTACTAGTGTTAGGGAGTTCTGAGCAGAAGCCCAAATATGCAGGGAAAGTATCCCAAATTACCAACTGGGAGCCACCTCCTTTTCAATGTTCCTGGGGTTTTAGTCAGGACGTGCCCAAGAGCCCTCTTCACATGCCTTTAAGGAAGGTACCACCGGTGTGCATGCGCCTGCAGCTTCAGCCGGTACGGAGCCCACAAAGGTAAATAAAGGGGACAAGGCTCTGTGCATGGGAGGCAGTGGGTATTCAGTTGAGGTACTGCGCTTTGCTGTCGCAAGGCACTGCGAGTTGGTGCTCGATGGGCAGAGCCAGTCCCCGCCTGACAAGGGAGTAGTCCCAGAAGATTGGAAATTATCGAATGTTGTACCCATTGTGCAGTAGAGAGAAGTAGGGGCAACTACAGGCCTGTGAGTCTTACATCACTAGTGGGGAAATTAATGGAAACTATGTTATGTATAGGGTTGTTGAACATCTAAAGTCACATGGGTTTCAAGATCAAAAACAGCATGGGTTTACCTCAGGAAGATCATGCCAAGCTAATCTTATTGACTAAAGTAATTGATCAAGGTGGTGCAGTAGACATTGTGTATCTGGATTTCAGTAAGGCTTTTGACACTGTCCCACATAGAAGACTTATCAATAAACTCCAGTCTCTGAGTTTAGATCCCAATGTTGTTGAATGGATTCGGCAGTGGCAGAAAACAGAGGGTTTTAGTGAATGGAGTATATTCAGAGCAAGGTCTTGTTACTTGTGGGGTAGCTCAGGGATCTGTACTTGGACCCATTCTCTTTAATATTTTTCTTAGCGATATCGCAGAAGATCCTGATGGTGAGGTATGTCATTTTGCTGTTTCAGTATTGCACTAATTGTTGTTTGTTTCTTTTTTCCCTACATGTATTTGCGCCCCAACATCTGAAGATTTCTTTTGTGCTAAGAGTGCTGTAGGCAGCTTACCTAAAGGGGGTGAGGAGGGGTGAGGACGGCCCAGTTGCCACTCATCACGGTCTCTTCTAACCCCAATTAAGAAAAGGACCATATGTAATTATTGGTATAGGCAATAGTCAAAGATATGTAATCACTGTTCATAAATAAATGATTATTAAGATATATTAATAGGTTTCAATGATAGGCTTCAGGGTTTCCTTGACCTTAAATATGGAATGAAGGATTTACTGAACAGGCATTCCATAGATAGGATAGTAACTTGCTAATGCATGGTATAGTTGTAACTGTAAAAGGGCATTACAGTATGCGTACAGTGACCACCTAAAATAGGGTTTAGACGTGTAAAGATCTTAGTGAGCATGTTTACCCAATTAAGTGAAGACCAATAGACTGACATCATTATCCAAACCACATCTAAGCTAGGCTTTTGTAAGACATGGAGAGGCATGGGAAGAGAGGTTGAGAGAAGATGTACTTGCCATCCACGGACTCTTCACGTCCCAAACACTCCCTCCCTCCATCCTCAGGAATGCATAGGACAGATATCATGAACTAAATTCCTTTCCAAGGTTTTGTAAGACTTGTTTTGTATTGTTTTTGTTATCTTCTTTTTATATTCTTCTTCTATTTTTGTTCATATTAAATGTTTCACCTTTGTTTGCATCTAAGTGACTCTGCCTATTTTTGACGCACATACATTTATATGTGTGTTCCAATTATTTGAAGTTTGTATTGGCCCTATATTTTTATTACAGATGGCAGCCTAACGCGGGCTGCAGCTCACTTGCTCTCTTTATGAAGGACAGCGTCAAGCCAATCCATTTGAAACAAAAAGTGCAGCGGTGACAGAAGCAGAGGAAGTAACGGTGGTTGAGGAGCTATCCATTGGGACAGTATTGCCCGTTTTGCCACTGCGGAAAGAATGAGCAAGAGAAATTTAGCCCTCGCCACAGGGGGGGGGGAAGGTGTTCAGGGAATATACCAAAAATTGCCCATTCTGCAGAAATTACAAAACGAATGCCCAGAGTGTCTGTGATGTTCAATTGTAGTGCTTCCCAAAATGGGACAGTAGAGCTACAGGACCATAGGCCATGAAGAAGATTGGCCTCAGGCAATTGGCATTTTAAACATCGGGAGTGATCTGCTAAGCCCATTAAAAACCGAAGTTTGGGGGTGACATATGCTGTATGCATGATCCTAAGGAACATTTCACTATAGTCCCTAGAAACCAGGACTTTAGAATTACATGTATACGCTTGAAGAATCTGTTTCGGAGTTAGATTTGGAAAATCAGTCTTCCAGGAGGTAAGACCTGCACAGATTGGGACTCCCAATCGATGACTGGTCTGATCAGATTATATATTGTAGACAATTTAAGCATTGTGACGGGGGACAATATCGTTATCTGATCTAAGGGGTTGTTAAAATTAGCCCCAGAGAGGTAAGGAAGCAGTGTGTTAACATAATTACGGAGTTGAAGGTAGTGAATAGGGTGAATTTTAATAGTAGAGTATTTAGATTGGAGCCGCAAGAAAGACAATAATTTACCCTCTTGTGGGTCAAGGAAGTCACCAATGGCGCGACCCCCCACCCGGGCCAGGCGTCGGAACATCCTCCCTCCCATGCTGAAATTGCGGGTTACGAACCAAGGGCATAAACCGAGAATAGCGAACCTCCAGGCCCAGGCGACGTCTAACATGCTCCAAGGCCTTCAAAGTATGATACAGCAACGTGTTGGAGACAACATCTGGAGGCAGGTTAACTTTAGACAGATGCAGGAGAGAGGCCAAAGAGTCACATTAGTGAATTTAGACCCACCATGCAGCCAATCCGCCGCAAAATGATAGATGCCAGATTATAGTCCAATAGGTTTGGTAAATTCACCCCTCCATTGCGAACAGGGTGTCGGAGTTTAACCAATTCTAGCGTTTTTGTTGCACCACAGGAACTTACGCAGCAGTGCATTATGATATTGGATATCCTTTTTTTAAAGGTAATAGGCAACATGTGGATCGGATATAAAAGTTTGGGGAAAAAGGCCATTTTGTACAAGTGGCATCTACCTAAAAAGGAGAGGTTAAATTTGGACCAAGTTTTAAAAGCCTTACCATGTCTCTGCTGCAAACCCTATACAAGGGTGCATTAAGCACATGCACGTCCCATAGTGCTGGTGATTATCCCAATGTGCTCGTTTTAGGGCCTAATGTTCCAGGGAACCACGGAGTTGCCTGCTGCAGACTGGGTTAGTGGGTATTTGGGGGACGAGCTCCACCAGTACCCCTTACAGTGGCACCAGTAGGGTACCATAGGGGGGGACTGCCCCAGGTGCCACTCCTCAGGGAGGTGCCCCCTACCACCTTATGCGGGCCCACAGTTTACTGTGAGAGGAAACTCTTTTCCCACCTGAGTTCCTGCTTCGCCTGGGCGGGAAAAGGGGGTTTCCTCACACAGTGTGTGGGAGCCATATCTATGAACAATTCAAAACTCTTCCATTCAAATTGACTACCTGTTAAATTTGCTCAAGGAAACATAAAGCACCAACCAAAAACAAGCTATTCAGTCATCAAGACACCCCTGATTCCTTTTTCACAACCCACTGGAAACAAGAAGCAAAAGCTTCAAAATAATAACAGGCAATAAAACACATCATAGGGAGGCACTTATCACCAAAATAAACACCATTCCAGACCCCCAAAAATGAAAACAATCTGGTTAAACCCATCATATGTCATGAAATGAAGTTTTCGATTTCTAAAATGTTCAAAATTAATACCACTGATCTGAGGTGTCTGTAGTGCATTGACATGCAGTTACATATTTAGACAGTAGAATGTAAAGTATGTTAAAATGTACGTTATTAAACCATCTTATGGAAAGTTGGAGTTTGCTTAAAATTATTTAACATGAGAATGAAAGTAATACAATAAATTATTTATAGTTTCATAAATAGTTTTAAAGATTTACTATACCCCCCACCATCTTTTATATTTACACAACTGAATTCACATTGTACAGTAATCTTTGGTAAATGGTGTATGCAAGACAATTGTCCATCAAGCATTGCCAGTATTTTACCATGCTCTAGGTTTATGTCATCTGAAAATAATTTGGCAGACTGAGTTTTTATAAACCTTTTTGACTTGTCCATATTTTTTGCGTTGAAGGATTCCTAATACAACACTGAGAAAAAAAACTTTCATTGGCTGTTACACAACAGGCAGGCAGAGGTGGCAGTAGGAGACAGAGCACTTAAATACCAGAATGCCAAACCTAATCAGCTCCAGGAGTAATGGTCATATAAATTAAATATTTTCTATTGGAGCATTTGATTAGATGAGGTTGATTTTGTTTTTTTTCCACACATTATCCGCATGACCCAGTATGCCACTGGGTACACAAAGTTGTATGTTTTTTTTTTTAATGTTGGCAAACTACATTCCAGTTGCAAATATAAAATATGTGACATTCCAGCTTCCACATTGGCTAATTCAGCATTTACACAGGAGAGGAACACTCATAACCATACATCCCAAAATTTCAAGTATGCAAAGAGGGATGCTTTTGTTTTATGGGGTGTAGGTCAGGGCTAAGTTGTAGAGTTTTACTGGGACTTGTTATTTGATGATGTGACTTTTCCATAGCATTTTTGTTACCAAGCAAGCCATTCAGAGAAAGATACAATAATACCAAAAAAAAATAATACATAGTTTCTGCTTTCTCTGTACACATTATTTTGACTTTTAGGGCAGGAGAAACATACCTCCCAAACGTTTTCTGCAGAACAGTTGTGATTTTTGGGGACTATCCCTCTGTCCTGCATAGCTGACCCACTGGTTGGTTTTGTGGACAGTGGGAATATGGGCTGGTTAGGGAGGTTTTCTGAAGTCCTTTGACTAGCCTACTGAGCCATAAAAGCAGCACGAACCTAAGACACTGTTCCCACATGGCATCCTCATAAAGTAGTAAGGCTGTGCTCCAGAATATGACAGGGATGTACTAAGGCGGGTGCCATAGGTACACAGCACCCAGTAACTGATTCGCTCAGTGGGGTTATGTAATGCAAGCTATTGTGAAGACAAGGCTCTGTGCGAAGTAAGAGAAAGGGGAGGGAGAACTGGCAAGCTGCACTGATAATGAGAGAGAGTATGTTTATGAATATATTTCTGTGTAGGTGTATGTTGTTAGAGCAAGTGAGAGTGTGCATGTACTGTATGTATGTGTATGGTGTGAGCGAGGGAGATTCTGTGTCTTAGGGTATGGTGTTGGAGAGTGTGTAAGTGTATGGTGGTAGAGTGAGTGCGTGTTACTGCATGGTGTTAGCTTATGTATGAGCATATGGCATTAGAGTTAGTATTTATGACTGCATGACAGAGTGTGCATGTGTTAGTATATGGTGTTAACATGTGGGTTAGTACAAGGAGTTAGAATGTTCGTGAGAGTTCGTGTACTGTTAGCATATATGTGTGTTTGTATGATTTGTATGATGTTAACAAGTTTGTTTGTTAGAATGTGTGTGTTAGGGGGATGACAGAGGGCCAAAGAAATGCTGCATACAGGCGTGGCTCACCCCTGGTATAGGGAGTCATATCCTAGCATTTGGTGTCATTTATGAATTGGTGAGATAGGCGACTTTCATCTTGCCCCTGCTGCCTATACTCAAGCTCCTCAATGATATGTTTGAGGATATGAGTAGGACACAGTGAGTCATCCATACCCATGAAACATTCTGAGTTCCTAGAGGGTTCCCAAAGGGGAGGTTGTCCCTTCTAAAGAAGGATACTTTGGAACTATTTTTTAAAAGTCTCAAGTGTCTGACAGATCATATTTACCTTTCTGTCTTAGCAACAACTAAAATAAAAAATATAGTCCCTGCAATCACCTGCATAATGAACCTATAAATAAATAATAGTTATTAAGAAATCAACTTGTTTATTGATTTGTAAGTGTCCATTTTCTTGAAAAACATAAAAAAAATAGTTTTTTTTCTCCAGACATTCTGCAGTCGAAATGAATGAAGGTTAGCTTTGATACCTGTCTTAGTACTGCCTCAGAACATTGTGGCTTGCCACACTTTAATGGATTTACAGATGCTAAAGTCCTTCAGATGTTTGTACATTCTTATAAACCTGCAGTTTTATTAACATTCTATTTCTCAGGAAAATCCAGTATTGCTTTACTAGAAAACTCCAGTGGTTCGGATTAGTCTTGAAAATACAGCAGCCAGCCTCTATTAGATAATTCTATTACAAGCTTTTACTGAGCAGAGTGACTGTAATATATCCTCCAAGCCTTGTATTTCAAGGTTGTTTTTTCAGTTGAGGTTCATTCAGTATGATCAGACAAAGAAAAGCATCATACAAACAGCAAGTAACATGACACTACTGTACTACTCCATAAAATGTAGATCCGCATCTGTATTAACAGACAATATATATGATCCCTGCAGACAGTCTTCCCATTACACATACCATTAATGCTGGATAATAGAAAAAGGAAATAAAAAAAATAAATGGCAAAAAAACATGGTGTGGCATTCTGTGCAGCTTAACTTAGTTGCCCAAATATTGGTGGACAACACTCAGGAGCATTATCACATAGTCTTATAAGCACGTAAACCCAGTACCCACACTGTCCTTTTCTAATACAGCTACTTACAATGATGAGAGGATAACATTTTGGTCCATAAGAAACACATTTGGTACAACTGTCCTGTGTAGGGTTATAATAGCTGTGAGTTGATGAGGGTGGAGCCACAAAGGGCTTAGCCACCACTCAATGTTACATAACTCATAGTAGATTGAGCAGTGGTACACCACAACTTCCATCATTAAACAGTGAGCCAGACACAAATGGTGATACAGCATGGCTCCCATTATTATATAGTAATCCAGACACTAATGGGGATCCAGACATAGGAATCTTTCTGAACAAATAGCAATCATTATATAGTGAAGCAGACAGAGATCATGGTACATCATGACTCCTATCATTATATACTGTAGTGATCCAGGCACAGATGGTGGTACAGCTTGGCTCCAATAATCATATAGTGATCCAGACACAGATGCTGGTACAGTATGTCGCATCTACTGATGGGTGGAAATTCTGGGACCTTTGAGCACATTTGGGACAGACACAGGCGGTGGTACACCATAAATCCCATCACTGTATACTGAGCCAGACGTTGATGGTGGTACAGCATAATTTCCATCTCCCATACATTTTGTTCATTTTTCACTTTCAATTGCTCTCTCACTCAGTCTTATTCATTCACTCATGCTCTCTCGCACTCACTTTATCTATTCTAGGGCTGCAACTAACGATTATTTTCATAATCGATTAGTTGGCCGATAATTGTTCCATTAATCGATTAATTCTATTACAAGCTTTTACTGTAGCTTTTACTTTCAATTTTTGGGGGCTGTGTAAATGTATATATATTTTAAAATTCTTTATTTAAATAACAACAGAACCAAAGATGTAAGTAACAAATAGTCCAGATACAGAATGCATGTAGGTGCATCCCTACATGGGGAAAGTACATGGTGGAGAAGATGATTTATATCTTAAGCTTAGCTAGCATACTATGAAGGGCATATTTTTATATTGTATTAAGTTCCTTCACCATTTTGTATATGTATTTTTCAGAGCCAGATTAACTATAGGTAGGATCAGGGGCGTACCTAGAGTATTTCGCACCTGGGGCGGATGCTGTATGTGTCACCCCCCCCATAAACACTTACTGCATAGCTTCTAACACCTTCCACTATATACTGAGGCACACATTTGCAGTGGTACAGCATAACACCTATCACTATATACTGAGGAAGACATTGACAGGGGTACAGCATAACACCTATCACTATATACTGAGGCAGACATTGACGGGGGTACAGCATAACACCTAACACTATATACTGAGACAGACATTGACGGTGGTACAGCATAACTGTTATCATTATATACTAAAAAACAAAATACTGTCTGCGCTTCTCACCCTAATAAAGTTGGCAACAAATATATAAACATAATATAAATGAGAGGTTTTGGTTATATGAATTGGCCAAAGCATAACTAAGCTCACCCGCCACGTGAATGGTTATAATTGATGATATATTGGTATGCAGCAATCAAAGGGCAGAACATAACAGAAACCTACTTGTTGTTATAAATCAATGCTATGAGAAAAAATGGTGAAGCCTAACTCAAAATATAAATTGGTGTTAAGGAGGTAACTTACTTTGGCCATCTTAATAAAAATGATAGCTCGAAGCTTGATTCACAAAAATAATTGCAAAAATAAGTCATCAACTGGAAGGCACCTACCTGCAGAAAAGAACGTGAAACAGTAATACAAACATGAATAATAATTATGTATGACAGTTCTCAAAGGGCTTAGCTTAACAGATGGCTCCATCACCCAAATGCTTCATAAACTTACACGTTATTATGAGATGAAAATATGCAAAAAAATCCTACTTAAAAGGATTGGGAGGATCATTAAACAACCTGGACTGATGCTAAACATTTTAATGTGAATTGTGATGTTCTGCTTCAAATAGATGCATGCCAGTCTGGGCTAGGGGTTGTATTCACACAACAGGGCTAGCCAGAGACTTACACTTCAAGGGCACCAACAGCAGATCAGTTCAATTCTGCACAAATAGATAGGGGGATGTTAGCTATTACGAATGGAGGCAAAAAATACCATCAGCACCAGGGCCGGCCCGACAATGGAGCCGAGTGGGGCAACTGCTCCAGGCGGCACTTTTGAAGGGGCGGCACTTCGCCGCCCCAAGCCCGCTTTTTTATTTATTTATTTTTTTTTTTAAAGCGAAAGAGAGAGAAAGGGGCGCCGAGTGGTCAGTACCCGCTCGGCGCCCCTCTCTCTCTCCTCTGCGGCGAGTCTCCCTGTTCGGTCTCGATGCCGGCTTGTAATGCTGAGTGCCGGAAGATTTCCGGCGCTCAGCATTACAAGCCGGCACCGAGACCGGACAGGGAGACTCGCCACAGGACTGCTGAAAGGTAAATACAAGGGGGGGAGAGGAAGGGTAGATAAGGGGGGGGCGGCAGGGACGGAGGGAGAGGAAGGGTAGATAAGGGGGGGCGGCAGGGACGGAGGGAGAGGAAGGGTAGATAAGGGGGGGTGGCATTTTAAAATTCACCCGAGGCGGCGTTTTGCCTTGGGCCGGCCCTGATCAGCACATGTATGGCCATCTAGTGTTGATAGAAACTGACAACAAACCTTTACAACAAATCTTGCTTACATAGGATGGTGATGAAGTTAATAATGTCTCAAGGTGAGGTACAGACCAGTAAAAGATACACTATCCCGAATATTCCCATCAGTTCATGAAGCACATGAGGAGTCTGACTTGGAGGAACAGGGGCATAGAGAAACTAAAATATGTGAAAAAACAAAAAAGGATAAGCAGCGGGGAGAACTAATGAGAAGCATGTGCACTGGTTGGCCAGAAAAAAATCGATAAACTACCACGAAAACTACAAGGATTCGGGCCCATACAGAATAAGCTGATATCATTACTGGGTGAATGTATACTAATTTCAAAATTACAACATTAATTAGTCTATGAACAAAATCATCAAGGCATCTCTGCATCTCCCTTTGCAAATGTTATACTGGCCTAATCTGGGTTCTAATATCGAGGCACATCTGAAGGATTGTGAATCTTGTAAAACACTCCAAAGAAACACAAAGGAACTACTTATTCTTTGGAGTATTCCTTCTAGTGCATGGCAGAGACTTCCCACTGACATTTTTCATATTGATGAAACACAATATCTTGAACCGGAACAGCTGCAGGAATTACACTCATCTACTATCACAAGGGGCTTTATATCTATTATTTTAAGGCATGGGATATGTAAAGAGCTTGCGTCAGACAATGGTCCACAATTTCCAGCTGCTGTATTCCAAAACTTGCAGGAATGGGGTATCACACACAAACCAGTGAGCCCACAGGCTCTGAGAATCACAGCACCAATTGCTCCTCAAAAGCTACAGCCTCAAACCATTGCATATGAACAAGTGGTTGCATGAGGAAAAAATATAAGAAAACAAAAATTATGAGAATGGCCCTGGACAGCCCTCAGTCCAGGGCAGGTGGTAAGCCACAGAGTCACTGGAAACAAATGGGAGCATGTGCAGATTGTACATAAATGTGACTGACTCTCCAAGATGATATGTGATTGAAGATCTTCATGGGCAGGATGTCTAACCCAATAAATATCCTTCCCGATGGCTACAGTTCTACAATACACATGATCATGCCTCTGGCACAAAAACTGCACAGGAGTTGACAGAAGAGCAAAACAAATATCAAGCAAGTGATAATAATCCACGTACATCATTGCGTAGTGTTTCTGAAGGAAGTCACCTACTCCAGATATGGTCGGAGAATCACACAGAAAATCTGGGAGGACTTTGTCTTTCAATGCATAAAAGAGCAGATGTGATGGTATTTGCTATTTATAGTAAGTTTGTTTTGACATTCATTTTATTTATGCTTCTTTCACTTTAAGGAATAGCAGTTTATTTCTGCAGTACTTACTTTCTGGGTATGTGACCAGGGCAAGAGAGAGAGTGCTGGAGAGAGTGGAGAATAAAGATGCACATGTTAATGCTCTGCAAGTGTCCCAACATTTCTGAGTAAATATAATATAACAGATGTTTAGGAAACAATGTTTTTCATTATTTAACTGATAATATTAACAGAAATGAGTAGAACGTTGAAATTGATACAGTTCAAACAGGTTAAAATTTTATTTTTGTACTCTTGCAAAGAAAGTGTAGATTCCTCGTGGCTGGACATTAAATGTAAAGGCTAGAAATCATTAAAGAAAAATAAAAAAAATAGATGATTCAAAAACCTTACCATAAAATTGTGCTTTGTGGGTCTCGATTGGTTTTATAAATCAATGTCTGTTTCAACAATCAGGTCTTTATATAATTAAAAAAACATGAGGGAAAAATGTAATTTAGATGTGAGATTGGAGTAAGGATTATTTTAACACACCTTACTAATTAATTTTGGGGTCACTTGGAAATGTTCTTGTTTTTAAAAGAAAAGCTATTTTTTCCCATTAAAATAAAATCAAATGGATTGGTGTAGACATTGCTAATGTTGTAAATGATTATTGTAGGCCCTTTATCATCAACCTTCACCCCTGTGTTAAATGGCACATGTGTTAGCTAATCAAAGTTTAAATGTAAAAGGTTAATTGATCATTAGAAAACCCTTTTGCAATTATGTTAGCACAGCTAGAAATTTCTTGGTTTTTCATTAAAACCGCTAAGAGAACCCAAACATACAAATGGTAGTATATATGAAACATTAGTGCATACATTTTAATCAAAATAGTGTTATCAGCCTAACATTTATTAATGCATTATGTTAATAAACCTTATAATAATCATTAGATTCATAGAGCAATAATGTCCAACTGGAGGCTCGCAAGCCTCCTTAATCATGCCCGGTGTGATAAGGGAAACATCCTTAAGAAAGAAAGAAAAAACAATCACTAAGGACTACTCGTATTGATTGCATTAAGGGGGTGTGTAGAATTTAAATGTACAGAATTTACGCATCTCACATCCAACAACTTAATTTTTTGTCTAAACTGCTAAACTCACTCACAAATACTGTAAAGTAGTACAAATAAAACGACCAGTAGAGAACTGATAGTAACTGCATATAATGTATCTGATTTGTGTATGTTTATTGGGCAGTAAATAAAAAGTCATTTTGCAGGAAGACTCTATGGAATGTGAATGTGGACAGTGTAGTTGACACATTAAGTCTGTCAATTTTTACTCCTTGCTGTAAAATCCCAAACCTTACTTGATTCTTGGCCTTTGCATAAATATGAGCAAAAAAGGCAATGGAAATTTGTCTTTATTGTTTAGCCTTTTAATGTTTTCTTCAAAAAAAATACACAAAGATAATCTGCTCTCACGGATAGCAAACAATGGAATGGAAACACAACACAGGTTTATAAAAAAAAAAAAAACGAGGAAGAAACGTTGTTAATATATGTGTGGCACAATTATTTGCACCCCTATGAATTCATATGAGAAAAAAAATATTTGAAGTATATTCTCATGTGAAACTGACTTCCTGTTTCACAGGGGTATAAGTATTAGGTAACACATAAGCCAGATACCCTTAGTCATTTATCATAATGGGTAAGACAAAGGAATATAGCTGTGATGTGCGGCAAAAGGTTGTAGGGCTTCACAAAATGGGAAGTGGCTATAGGAAAATAGCAAAACCATTATAAATGCCTATTTCCACCATCAGGGCACTAATTAAAAAGTACCAGTCAACTGCATATGTTATGAATCAACTGGGCAGAGGGAAAGTGTGCATATTGTCTCAATGCACTGTGAAGAGGATGGTTCGAGTAGCCAAAAAATGTCCATGGATCACAGCAGGAGAATTGCAAGATAGTTGAGTGCTGGGGTCAGAAAGTCTTCAAAACTACAATACGTCACCTACATCACCACAAGTTGGTTAGAAGGGTTTCTAACCAAACCCTCATCCAAAATAAACTCAACCATCTTCTGTTTGCCAGGCACTACTGGAACTACAAATGAGATTGTGTTCTAAGGTCAGAATAGGCCTTTCTGACAATAAACATTAAAGGTGGGTTGGGCGCACACAGGGCGGTAGCCATATTAAAAAGTATCTCATGCCCAGGGTTAAATATGGTGGTGGCTCTTTAATGTTTTGGCTCTGTTTTTCTGCCAGAGGATGTGAACATTTTGTTAGAATGCTTGGGCATCATGAACACCTGATTGCATCTGTCAGAGAGCTTAAAAAGGGCCGTGGTTGGATCTTCCAGCAAGACAATGATCCAAAACATCCAAATCAATATAAAAATGGTTTACTGACCGTAAAATCAAGGTCCTACCATGGCAATTGCAGTCCCCTGACTTGAACCCCATAGAAAACCTGTGGTGTGAACTGAGAGTCCACCCATGTTCTATTCTCTATCATTATAGAAGACTCAGAGCTGTTATCTTGGCAAAGGGAGGTAGCACAAAATATTGACTAAAAGGGTGCCATACTTGTGCCACACACATATATATATATATATATATATATATATATATATATTTTTTTTTTTATAAACCTGTATTGCATGTACAATTGTTGGATATCCATGAAAGCAGAGTATATGTGTATTTTTTGAAGAAAAGATCAAAAGGTTAAACAATAAAGACAATTTTTTACAGCCTACTACCAAAAACAACCAAACGTGCCAATATTAGTGGAGGGCACAGTACTTATATTGCCTCACTGCATTAACCTTTACTACGTTAGCTGGAAGGCTATTTGTTTTGTTTAAAAGCCTTTTTTAACATATACTTTAACAAAATGATAAGTGGGTGATACAGGATTTGGGACAAACCATTCCCTGGTTGAACCCTAATGGAGCCTAGCTAACTGAGCCTACCAAAACTAAGCTTTATATACAGGACCTAGTGCACAGCTCAAAGATGTAAGGCAAGGAGGTGTTTTAGCTGGCCATCCTTGGGTTTGAACCCAGATCAGGATGTCCATATTTATTTAAAACATAAACCTCTGATCCTTCAAACTGTTTTATGAATGCTTGTCTTAGTATTTTTCACCTTACAAATACATTTCCCTCTTCTATACCTCTTCAGTTGGACATTACTGCTATAGCAATGTAAGTAACATTCTAACAACAGTTCAACATATCCTTTTGTACATGATGTAACATTTGAAGACAACTCTATAAAATGTCTTATTACAGATACCATGATGCCCAAGGACATTCTGAAATATTCTTTTCTAAAATATTTGGGTAGTTTTCCAAACATTTTAACACATTTCTGAAGGGAACAAGCGTAAGTTGTTTTCAGTCATAGGCCATATTCCAAACACTTCCTTGTAAATGTTTGCCTTTGTCTCTGGGAGAGCCAATGTGTCCTTTAACTGCTTGAATGTGTCCAACAATGACTTCAACTCTCTATGCAAAGAAGTCTGTTTGAGGCCATCTTTGTGTTTGTTTCCTGGAGATAAGAATATAAGAATTTTACATGACAGAGATCACCAAGGCGTATAAAAACAGCTTCTTTTTTTAAAAAAAAAAAAAGATAGATCGGATTACTGTATAGCATCGTTTTGGCCACAATTTATATTAAAAAAATCTGTAATAGTTTTTGAATTACTGTCAGAAATACTGCATTTCGTCCTGATACATTTAAGAAACCTGTGCATCAATACATAGTGATTATATAATCTCCGAGGAACATCCAGCAAGAACATTAGCATAGCTTTCCAAGTGTTGCCACTTGAACAGCAATAAGGTAAAAAGATTGTTTTGCTGTGAAGTAAAAAAAAAAAAACTCATGTATTTCTGTTAAAACTGGACAGCATGGCTTCTCCATGTCGTAAGGCCTCGAGGGTGGCCGTTTATTTCCAATTCAGATGACATAGACAAAGGTCCCATTTCTTGTCCACGTATACATGTAATCTGCTCCATGGGAACATTATACGTTCAATTTTTCTTCTTTTATCTTTTTTGCTTTGCCGCAAGAGAAGGAAGTTTAACAAGCAATTACATGAAAAATACCATGTCCCGTTACTAAAATATAGTTCAGAAGCACAATGCACAAGAAGCACCTGAGCTGGATGCTACTGTCTCTTGAAGGTTACCGATTTCAAGTTTAACTTTTTAGTTTCAAGTAGAAGCTCTGTTCATTTTTTCTCATTATTGGCAGGTTCCAAAGACAACCCATCAGTCTGTCTGCTTTTGCCCTGTGTTTCCTCTATATATTGCTGTACAGCTTTTAGTACTGCATTTTCCACTAGCCTTTTGCTTAGGCTCACCAATTCTGCATCATCTGGCTCTCTCCCGTTCTTTTGACCTAAATGCCACAACAAAGGAAAGGAATCAGCTGTTACATTGTTGCACAAGACAATTATCATGCATTTTTTTAATGGAGTGCTCTAGCCCTTGTTTTAAAAATTTAATGATTATGCTCCAGAGGATATAACTACATGCAAATATGTGCAAACATTCTTTAATTATTTAACTCCCTAGCTCCCTTTTAAAAGCAAGCAGTATATTGCAGTATGTTTCCTACTAATGCTCAGTAGAACTCCCATTTTTGTCCATTAGAGCAGGGCTGCTGTTGAAATCGATGGGAGTCACAGTAGCCAATTGCATGTATGGCATTTAACCCCTCAATGACAAAGCCCTTACATGTACAGACTCAAGATGCATTGTTTTCAATGGGTTTAGGCACCGCCCATTGTCCTTAAGGGGTTAAACACTGATGTTTTTCTAGCATATATTGCTGCTTAAATTACTTCAATAGGAGTGCACCAACATTTCAGGTTTCCAAATTTGAGTGTGTGGATAGAGGAGGGAGTTGATAGGGCTTACAAGCATGTCCACCCACACACCATAGCCAACAAGCCACCTTATGGCACTCAGCTGCAGAGCGTCATAAGGTGGGCAAGTGGGAGCTATTTAAGTACACATACACTGTTGATTTTACAGTCCCCTAGTCTGGTCAGTGGAGATCAGGACATCTCCCCAGCCTGGCATTGATCCTCAGTACCTGCAGGTCATTGTGGCAGCTTCCCAAGGACAATGGCCCCTAAAAATATGGAGTATCCCATGAAAACCCAAGCTGTTGGGAGGTATGGCAATGCTACTGAGCTTGTCCACAAAGTTTCCATTCTACTGTTTCATAGTTTCATTACAGGCAGCCAAAGGAAAGGGAAAATCGGACAGACAACTTCTTTATAAACTCCAAAAACTAAATATATGTTGCATATGGTAGCTGAGTGGTCCTTTTAAACTTTTATTATGCCCTTATTGTACATACATGGAAGGATTCTACAGAGTGCTCCTATATGAATTTTTCTCTTACCCCAGCCCACAGTTTTTTTGCAGTACAGGAGATGTGTTTGGCACATGATATACTTGCTGCCAGTCAGGTTCTGTCCTTAAGGGGTTAAATAATCACACCTAAAGTACATTTTTAAGGCTGGAGATACACTATATAAGGTGACACATGTCTCCATATAAACAACAACATAATGTTCTCTCACATAAGCATAAGAATAACAATAAATACTATAGTATACATAGCTTTCACAGGTACTATACACTCAGACAATTTTTATGCTAAGAGCATGACATGAAGGTTACATGATAAAGGCTCTGTAATACATTTCATATTTCTCATTTCAGGCTTTGTTTGAATAGTTATGTTCCCATTGTATGCTAAGCAGATACACTGAGAACAGATGCCAGTTCTATTTAGAAGACAGTCTGTCGTGGTTAGAATAAATAGCACAAGGACATAGACAGAACATAGGCAGTGTGTCTGTGTAAAGTTATCCAGTGTCTGGGTTTCTCACTGGAACAGACATCTTGTCCTCATCAGAAAACAGTGTCCTGTTATAATGGTTATTGATCTAGACTTGCCATATTTTAGTGTAATCAAATTAAGATGTCTGGAAAGATCAGGGGAAGCAAAAAATTTATATAGTGAATGGAACACTGTAGAGAATGTGTAACATAAGAAAATTAATGATTAACAGATAACAAAAGGAATTTTGGGACATACTGCCACAGAGAGTAAAATGTGCCTAAAATATGCTCTCAGTATCACCTAGCTCCCCTGCTTCAAACATGAAGAAAGGGTGCTTGGCCATTTACCACTTGTGTTTCAACTACCTGGTTTTACTATACTATAAACCAATCATCCATAACATTGTGACCACTGACAGATGAAGTAAATAACACTGACAATCTAGTTATCATGGCACATGTCAGTGAGTGGGATATATTAGGCAGCAAGTGAACATTTTGTTTTCAAAGTTGATGTGTTAGAAGCAGGAAAAATGGGCAAGCCTAAGGATCTGAGTGACTTTGACAAGGGCCAAATTGTGATGGCTAGATGACTGGATCAGAGCAAAACTACAGTTCTTGTGGGGTGTTCCCAGTCTGCAGTGGTCAGTAACCAGCAAAAGTGGTCCAGGGAAGGAAAAGCCAACAGACAAGCTACTGTAGCTCAAATTGCTGAAAAAGTTACATCGGATATAATGCTATGCACTATGATGCCATGAGCTTTAAAGTAAAAGCAGGGGTATAACTATTAACCATAGGGCCCTAGTACGAAAAATAACCCAGGGCCCCCCAACTTCACCAAGCAAAATGTCTCACAGCGCCACCTTTGTCCTAAACATCTTGTGACTGCCACCTTTGCCCCAAGCAGTTCTTCAGTGCCATCCTATCCTTCAAACAGCTTGCCGGTGCCATATTTGCCCCGAGGTTGCCAGTGCCCCCAAACAGTGTATCTGTGCCATCTTTGCCCCCAAATAACTTGTCTGTGCCTTTCTTTCCCCTTGCTGACACTCCTACAACATACACTCTATGTAAACACACACACAAATTACGCATGCTAACACACACTTACTCATACTCACTAACATACATTAATTCAAACACACACACTTTCATGCCCACACACACTTTCACATAGACATTCATGCTCACATACATACATACCCCTTTCCTGCCTGCACCCGCTTATCTCTCACCTCTCCTGCAGCTTTTTATCCGGCTGCTCGCATATTGTGCAGGCAGCCTCAGTTTCACCACAGGGTCACATAGCTAATTACATGATAGGTGATCAGAAAAGCAAGGCAGCACAGTGCTTAAAAAAGTAAAGAAGCCACATACGATAACAAAACTGCTACAAAACTGGTGGGGATGTCCTGCTGCACAATTGGCTGGTGACCATAGAAATCTTTGATCTTCCCAACCGGCCTACTTGTTAATGGGTTTAGCGGTATTAGTCCAGTAGACACAATGCCAAAAAACTGAGTATTGCAGCATGTAGCGATAACTTTTATATTGGACTAACATTTAAAACTTTAAAAGACAAGCTTTCAAGAGTTAACCTCTTTTCAACAGGTCTGAAGAGTATTGCTTCAGACAAAATTCATGTCTGTATAATAACCAAAAATTGTCTTACTACAAATTAACTCTCAGGCTCAAAAAATTTCAGTACTAGAAAAACTGCAGGCCAATATTGCCTCAGTTAAGCTCGGTGTTCACAATTCCACAATCAGAAAAAGAGTGTGCAAACATGGCATCCAAGTCAGGTGAAAATCACTGCAATAAGAAAACAAAGGCCTGTCTCACATTTGTCAAAAACATCTCGATGTCCCCCAAGACTTTTGGAATAATATTGAGTGGACTGATGTGTCAAAAGTGAAACGTTTTGGAAGACCTAGGCCGCATTACATCTGGAGTAAAACTAACATAGCATTCCACAATAAGAACATCATACCAACAGTCAAACATGGTGGTGGTTGTGTGATGGTGTGGGACTGCTTTGCAGCTTTAGGGTGATTTGGCATAATTGATGGAACCATGAACTTTGTTCTATTAGAAAATCCTGAAGGAATATGCCCGACCATCCGTTTGTGACCTCAAGCTCAGTTGGGTTATGCAGCAGATGAAATTATCATTTAAAAACTACATTTTGTGTTTACTCAAGTTTATCTTATTAAAATTGTATTAAAATTAGTTGGATAATCTGAAAGACTTAAATGTGACAAATAAGCAAAAACAGAATCCGGAAGGGGGCAAAAACGTTTTCACAGCACTGTATTTATCGTTATATAGATACAGAAACATATCATCTCCTGTCATTTAGGTTAATCTCCAGTGGTAACTGACTATTTGGTACTCCTAACCTATTACACCCATTAGTGTGTCTGGACAGAATAGAAAGCAATTATTGAGTAACAGCAATTATAAGATCTATGTGTGGTTTCCAAGTACTCCTAGTGCAGCATACTGACGGTTATACTTATGTTTTAAAGAGGTAGCAGCAACATATCATACAGAATTTTAGATTTGAAGGCTGGATACAATAAATTGCAGTAATGAGCAAGACGACGATAACTTGCATATTATTAGATGTACTATACTTACAAAAGTTCCCATATTTACCGTATTTGCTCTGAAAAATGCTCTGAAAAAAATAATAAAGTCTTATATTTAAGGTTGTCTTCTAATCTGACCTCATATAGAGGTCTGACTACAAGACTAAGATCCAGATCCCCCGCAGCGCTGCAGGGAACCTGGACAACCTCCGCTACTGCTGTCACTTCCACCGGGGCTTCTATGGTGGAGCACCGGAAGGTCATGTGATGCTGGCGCTCAGTCATAGAAGCCCCGGTGGAAGAACTAGCCAGCAGCAGCGGAGGTCTGCATCGCACAAACTTCCACCGGCTGCCCCACTAGACACCAGGGAGTCTGAAGCATGGGTCACAAGTAAAGGGATGCACTGGTAAGGGGGGTTAAGAGTGGCATAGGGGGGTTCAATGGTTTTCTAGAGGCAGAGTGGCATATAGGGGGTTAAAAGGCATATCAGGGAGGCAGAGTGGCATATAGGGGTGTCTAAGGCATATCTGGGGGGTCAAATAGGGGGTTAAAATGCATGTCAGATAGGCAGAGTGGCATCTATGGGTGTATAATGCATTTCTGGGGGAAGAGTGGCATTTAAGGCATATCTGGGGGGGGCAGATGTGCATAACTGGGGCAGAGTGGCAAATAAAAGGAAATACAATTTCTAAATCATTTTTTTGACATATGAAAAACTTGTTTACATGTGAATTAATATTTACTAGTAAAACTTTTTTCCTGTATTAATGTTCACATTTTGGGGGGTCGTCTTGTAATTAAGGTATTTATTGAATGTTTACGTGTAGATTGTTATTATTCACCAACTGAATTACAGTAGGTTTTATTCGTACAGAAGGCACTCAATTTCTTTAAATCATAAAAGCATCCTACAGACAGTAATGTTTGGATAGTCAGTAAAACGCTATGGATAATGAAAAAAAAGTGTTAACAATGAACGACACTTGACTCATAAGCCTGTGCAATTCAGCAAAGAATATGTCAGATTTATTGAACACCAAATCAGCTTTTCTTAAAGTTCAAATAATTTGTAGAAGAGAATGTTAATAACCATGCTTAAGAAGGTAGCTATTTTTGAGCCATTTTTAATTCAACAATTAAGTTTGTATGACAGCTAATTATAGATCCACTGAAGAGTGGTTCTTAGAATTTACATTCAGTGTATATAACTTGATGTTGACAGATACACTTGGAAAACAAGTTCCACTGTATTATGCCACTCTTGTAATTGCATTCAACACCCCCGACAGCAGGCTTCTAATGCCTAGTATCTCTACTTCTGATCTCTTCACATAAGCTGAAAAAAGAGTTCCCCTTTCTGAAGAACATAGAAATAATAACAATGCCCAATCATAACCCCTCATTGGAAGCAGGTTGGAGGTATGGCATTCCTTTAGTGTCAAGTGCTCCTTAATTACTTTGTTCAGCACTTTACTTCTAATACACCACTAATCTAATTCACTGCACAAAAAGAGTACCAGAAAAGCGCAATTAAACCATATGAAAACTATGAATGCAGTGGAGAAACATCTATTTTATCACAGTGTTACAATTAATGTCCCTTTAAGAAAAATGTTTGCACAGCCAATATGACATTAACAAAGAGGCATTGAAGGCATGAGAGAAGATAAGTGCAAGGCTTGCAACAACAAGATTGATAATCTTGCATCTTGTACCAGTTACCTAAATTGTGCCTCATGACAAGTGGCTCTATATTGGCATACCTGAGAGCTTGATACGTTTTAACCACAGTCTCCAGCTATAGCACTGCTTCCCGGGACCTCTGGGTTAGTATCTTCAATCTTATTTACCCTAAGGATCCTTATTCGATTGGGAATACTAATGCTAGTTTATAGTCTTAACTGGGCAACGAAATTAGCAAACAGATTTTGTTTATATGAAAAAAAAGTTCACCACTGCCAAAATTATTGTAAATATAAACATTAGTACCAGAACAATTGGCACTAATACAACTGCAATATTTGAAACAAAATAAAGTCCCACTAAAGTGTGAAATATATCTCAAAAATATATTTCAAAAACTGCTTTTAAGGAAAATGGACCAAAAATTAAGATCAAGGAATCTTGATGTAGTGTTAGATGCTAATTCTAAGTGGTTAATGCCAGGAAATATAAGAAAAAATGCTATAAGAATAATTGTACCTTTCACAATATAACAATTACAGTATAAACGGCGGACACAAATTTTTAATCTGTGCTTGCTAAAAACTGTCAATGTTCACATGCAGAATTTTTTTTTTAAATTTGACACACAAATGAGTGCAAATAAAGATGATGTATCATGTTTTATTTTCAATTCAATTTTAGTACAAACACAGCAGCAATTAATTTATAAACCTCTTTATAAGCATCTAGTTGCTAGGTAGGTTTGTCAGCACACAAGAAGAAAACAATACTGCATTATTGTATTGATTTCCAGTAAAATACAGGGGTATAGAACTAAGAACTAAGATTAAGATCTTAATTAACTGTCTTGATGTGCTGGAAGCTCATGCTAAATCCACTCATTCACTTAATGGCTATAAAAATTTCGTATTTCGTGATGCACTGCTTGTTATTTCCTATTTACTCGTACAGCTGTACAGAATACAATATTGCTATATTAATTAGTAAAAAATAGAATCACACCAAATTACACCCTGCATGGTAAACAAGCTTATACAGTAGATACTGAATAAGCACAGTTAAGGTAGAGTTGTCATCCAAAGAAGCCACTGTCCCTGCAGGTAAATATAACGCATTGTATATACAAGTGTATCAAATACACATATAATACATTTATATTTTATGTGACAGAATGACCTGTCATACAGGGCCCCAAGGTACTCAAGTGATGTCTCCAGCCTGGCTGTAAAATAAAGAACTCAATTGTTTAACTAATCCCATTAAAAGGATTGCTGCCAGGGGAACTGAAGGTTGGGTTGTATACACGTATCTGTTTATCTATGTTAATCTATGATTCACTTATACAAAAAATACATTTTATATTATATGTGCATGCCCAACTGTGCAGGGCCGGATTACCGCAGGGGCCCTGCTGCTTACCTGTGTGTTGCTCGCACACACTGAGTGAGCAATGTCTTCCTAGGGGAAGCAGGAACCCAGCGGAGTCACATGAATTCACGTCACATGACCCTGCTCCATTCCTGCTTCCCCTGGGTGGTACAAGAGAAGTCGTTTGAGCAACACAGAGGGAAGCAGCGGGCCCCATGGAAGTCTGCTAGCGGCACAGAGAGATCTGCAGTTTAGGTAAAGGGGTAAGGGAATGGTGTATGAACAAATATGTGTTATTGAGGGGAGGAATGAGTATATGTGAATAAGTAAATTAATAAGTATCTGTGAATGAGTGAATGAATGAGTATCTGTGAATGAATATCTGAATGAGTGAATGAATGAGTATCTGTGAATGAGTGAATGAATGTTTGTGCATTAATAAATGAATCAATAGGTGCGTGATAGCATGGGTGTGTAATGGGGAAGCATGGCACATGGAGGCTCTCTGAGGCTAAGATGCCACATGGAGGCAGTTTGAGGCTAGGATGCCATGTGGAAGCTGTTTGAGGCTAGGATGCCACGTGGAGGCTGTTTGAGGCTAGGATGCCACGTGGAGGCTGTGTGAGGCTAGGATGCCACGTGGTCGCTGTGTGAGGCTAGGATGCCACATGGAGGCTGTTTGGGGGCAGAGGTGGCAAGTCCTATGCTCCCAATCTGGGTGTTGGGCAGGTCCTGTAGATGCAATCTGGGTCCTAGACTTACATTATACTAAAGGGGGGCAATATGCAAGGGTGTGGGGGATATTAATTCACAAGGGGGTGCTGGCTGGGGGCATCAAATAAATCAATACTAAAGCTGGGGGAAATACACAAGGGTGTGGGAGCATTAGGGTGACAACATCGGCTATGTTTTCCAGGACACACATAATTTTTACATATTGCTGACCAACTCAGATAAATCGCTGCCTTGCTGTATGGGGGATGTGTAGACTCATGGAAGGGAACCAATAAGTTATTTCTTTTACTGCAGTCAGCATTTTATCTGGGCTGGTGGCATCAATACACAAGGGGGCTAGCTGGGACCATTACGTAAATCAATACTAAAAGGAGGGGCAGACTGGGGGCATAAATACTTAGAGTGCTGGCTGTGGGCGATATACAGGGGCAAAAACACAGAAGGGGGTCAATAAGAAAGCAGTGTAAAAAACACTATTTATTGCTGCAGCTTAGCCCGTCCGGATGTGGGTGTCAGTGTGGCAGAGCTTGTTCTGGTGTGTGTCTTTGGGTGTCGGTAGTCCGTAAAGTAGCCGGCCAGAGTTCAAGACCTGTGGCTGGGTAAACCCTGTTTCTAAAGATGGGCAATAAAACCAGGTTTCCCAAATAAGCTCCCTCTCAGTAACCACCTCCGATTGTGACCTACCACGAGCACAGTATAATCCCAAAAGGGTGATGTGGTAGGGCAACGGACATCCATAGCAACTCAGTTCCAAAGTTCGGCGGGCATTCCTGCGGTTCCTAGCTGCCGTGCAGTTCCATGGATTTATGGCTAGGTCCCACTCAGGTGTCAGGCAGGCAAGAAAGGGAGTTAAACGAGCGCAAGGGGAATACTGGGTTTATGAGCCCATAACCCTTGGGAAATCTGATGAATATATTTCTTTGACTAAGGGGGTAAGACATAGGGACGGGGTACAATCCACACAAACAGGAACAAGGCCAGAACACTCTCCGTACAGTCCAGGGCAAAGTAGAGCAGGGGGAACTGAGCAGGTTACGGATATAACATGTGAAAAACAGATGGGACTGTCACAGCTGCCAACTGGAATTCATAGTGCCTACGGGATGCGCACAGACAGCCGGCAGCAGCTGAGGTTGTCTGCGCGCATCGCACAGATGTTCACTGGCTGCCCCACTAGACACCAGGGAGTCTGAAGCATGGGGGACAAGGAGGATCCACGTCCCCTGCAGCGTTGTGGGGGACCTGGATTTTAG
Organism: Spea bombifrons; assembly: GCF_027358695.1. Taxonomy (NCBI): domain Eukaryota; kingdom Metazoa; phylum Chordata; class Amphibia; order Anura; family Pelobatidae; genus Spea; species Spea bombifrons. Next base: position 46,320,420 of record NC_071089.1, on the reverse strand, counting down.
TCTCGTAGCCAGGCCTCTATTTGAGGTCTGATTATAAGACGACCTCGAATATAAGACAAGGGATATTTGTATGATAAATGGGTCCTGACCAATCTGCCCTTCTCTTAATGATCAGACTACAAAGACAAAATATATTTTTGTGGATACTGTTTCTGCTTTTTACCAACAATGCTCATTTATAAAATACAGAAAGGGTGAAGGGTACATACACTACCATTCAAAAGTTTGGGGTCACCTAGAATTTTTTTTTTTTTAAAAACGCAAATTTTGTCCATTATAATAACTTTTAAATGTTGTAAATGACTATTGTAGCTGGAAACAGCTGATTTGAATGTAATATTTTCATAGGCGTACAGAACCTTTTATCGGCAACCATCACTCCTGTGTTCCAATTGCACGTTGTGTTCACTAATGTAAGTTAAAGTTTAAAAGGCTAATTGATCATTAGAAAAACCTTTCACAATTATGTTAGCATTGCTACAAATGTACTTGTTTTTTGTGAAAATAATTAAGCTATGAATGGTAGTACTACTAACTACTATTCTGATTTCAAAAGCAATGTATATTCAACAAGGATGCAGAATGAGGGTGAAGCAGCAAGAACTGGATCTCATAACACGGGATTAGAGTTTTTTTTTTTTTTTTTTAGCAATTAACACAATAACATTGCGTGTCAGTATATTTCGCAGCTATTTGACACTGGGGACCATAGCTAAAGAAGAACTAAAATATTTCATGGTGAACAGAATCTTAGGGAAATAAGACCGTACCTAAATATGTTTGTAATGTATTTGTGTCTTTTGTATCATCTAAGACGGAGAATGAAGAGGTGATACTAGGGTTCAAAAGTACTATTAATTAACCATGATAACAGAGTCACAAGTTTTAATCTTGGAATGTTCTTTCCCTAGGGGAGTCACAAGATAAATTTAGCTCTGGCAAAAATATGAAGCCAGAAGGTGCATTCTCTCCATTCCCATCTTAGATTGGAAGTAGAAGAAACAAAAGTTATTTGTTTTTAACTCAAAACAGCAGAAAAACTGACCAAATACACAGCCTAAGCAAAGATTATGATCACTCATATATAAGATACAATAAACACAAAGAAAGTCTTTGGTAAGAAATATTCATCTTTCAGAGCATCATACGAGGCATGTTCTAAGATCCACAATATTTCAACTAATTGTCAATGATAAAACAGATTAAAAATACATATAGTGCTGGCTGTGGGCGATACACAGTTACTAAATGTACTCAATCTGATAAAGCTGCAGCTCTCCTCCTCATCTGTGGTCTGTTTTTGACACTGACTGGCTGCTCTAAGCAGTTAATAGGTGGCAGGAAGGTGCTCCCACTGAAATCAATAGAATCACTTACCCCACAAGCACACGGGGGTCTGAACTAACTCCAGCCCGGAACATTCACTGAGTCAAAGCTGCAGCTGACTGATGTCTTGTATATCATGTTCAAAGATATGTGTTCCCCTGCATGCAAAATAGCTGGAGGATCCTGGAAGGGGCAATTGTTTTTAGGGGATTCTGCAGAACCTCCCCAATGCACTTGCAAAATGAAATAGATTTGTAGGAACATTATTTTTAATGAAATAAAATCTGGAAATGTCAGTGAGAAGTGATTGCAGTTTCATACCTCCCAACATTTCAAAATGTGAAAGAGGGACACTTTTTTTTTTTTTTTTTTTAAATCTCGCAGAACTCACTGATACAAGCAATTGCACTTTACAATGCCGCGTTTGCATCGCCACTGAAAACACGCTTCATTTTTGTTAGCACAGTCATGCATATTAAAACTAACCAACCCATTGAATTGAATTCCCATGAGGCTAAGCCAGACATAATACTTTCATGATGCTGGCTGAGCGTCATGGGAAGTGCAGCAACAGTAAAGCTGCAGATGCTAGCTGGGTACAAAAATTCCCATGATTCTCAGCCAGGTGTCCACCATAATGCTGGCTGGGCTTCATTGGAAGAGCAGTCCACAGCAGAAGATATTTTTTTTAAAATTAAAAGGGTCCCAGGACCCTTACACACACCTGCCCATAAACACACATATACACATACACTGCCTTTACACACACCTGCCAATAAACACACATATACAGTTGGGGGGCATGCAGTTTTTGTGGGTTGGGCAGAGCTGGTGGCAGACATGTATGAAAAAGTAGTCAGGTGGCTCCTGGTATACCAGTCCCAGGCAGGCTGAAGCCTTCTTGCTCAGAGTCAGCACTACCAAGAGGTGCATGCAGCAAAAGCAGTACCAGACATCCTCCAAAATTAAGTCCTGCATCAAGGGTCTGCATGTGCCTGCCCAAGCCCCATATCTTACCACTGCTGCTCCACTATTCCCTTCCTTACTCTGGCTGGTCAATTCTTTTTTTCTCTCCTAATATTGGGAGAAATTCCATATTGTACTATATGGCCGGATGTGCATGTCTGCCAGTGACTGCTCAAAATAAAAAAAAGGACTCCAAATTTCATCTGGACTGAACGGTCGAATAACGAAATGTCTGAAAACAAAAGTGGCACAAACAAAACTGAATTTTTGTCCGAACGATTTTGCTTGCTGTGCACAAGTCTAAAAGGAACACTGTGACGGATCGTCCTGTGCCCCAGACTGGACACATCCGCCCGTCAGCTCCTTCCCTCTCCCAGTCAGCGGACACGCTGTGGCTGTCCGAAGAAAGCAGTCACAGACCAGCACTTCCCTCAATCATGAGACAGAACTTCATGCTTTGAGGTTAAAAACAGAACTCTCTTTATTACAAACACACAGAACTTATATACAATCTCCATTCACTGTGCACCGAACCCAACCCCCAATCCTATCAGCCACATCCCCTCACAAATCCCATCAGCCACATCCCCTCACAAATCCCATCACCCCCATCCCCTCACAAATCCCATCAGCCACATCCCCTCACAAATCCCATCACCCCCATCCCCTCACAAATCCCATCAGTATACAGGGGATGTATCAGGTGAGGGGATTAAGGGATACAATGGGTTCCCCCACCTGTGTTATCCCCCCTGTAGTGCGGGTGCCGTCTGGGCAGACAGGACTGTGCTGGCTGATTAAGAGCCCCAGCCAGATTATAGGATCGTCTCTTTGAAGGCTGGAGCTGCAGCCACATTCAAACCGGCTACACATAAATATAATAATAATAATAACAGTGAAGATCAGACAGGGTTCGTCACATTACTCCCCTCTTGTGCAAACGTCCGGCAGACACAGCCAGATCCCTAACGGATCGGCTTGGGGATGACCGGGCCTCTACTGTCTCTAGTCCTGCGGGGTAGGGAGAGCGGGCGTGCGGCCTCTGGGGCACCCTGGCAGCCCCATGTCAGTCACCCAGGCTCCTAGGCCTGGCCCGTAGTGAAAGGGTAAGAGGCCAGCCCAGAAGCCTCTCCAGTGGGCAGCCCTCTTTAGTCTCCTCTGCAGGCATGGGAGACCTTTCTCCAGGGCTTCCTTTCCCCTCTGGGCCCTCAGCCCAGACTCGGCTCCCTCCCAACCTGATGGAACCCTCCCATGGTTACCCTGACTACGGGCTTGTCCCGTGTCAGCTCCACATTCCCCCACCCAAACAACAAGAGCCCACTCCAAAGCAGCAGCAGTTTCACTTACCCCTACCTGGCTCTCCGAGCTGGGGCTCGTTTTGCCCACTGGACCATGCCGCTGGGGAGGAGTGCCGGTTGCCCTTCCTCCCATAATTGGTGACAGCCGCTGGGGAGGGTCGCCGCCTGCGCCCCCTCCCGGATGCTCGTGCAGGAGAGAGCCAGATAATGGGGGTGTAAGCAGTGCAGGGCAGAGGTCAGTGACTCTCTGCCCCATTGCCAGTGCTTCTGCTGGTGCAGGTAACGGTGCTGGGCAGAGAACAGCGTCACTCTGCCTTGTGGCCAGCTCTTCCGCTGGTGGTTCCCTGCTAACAGGTGGGGACCCTTCGCTGTGGGGCGGGCAGAGGCCAGCAGCACTCTGCCCTGTTGCTGGCGTTTCAGCCAGAGCGAGGATTGCTGGTGCAGGACAGAGGTCAGCGACTCTCTTTCCGGGTGCCAGCACTTCTGGTTGGTCCTCGTTAGCCGGCGGGAACACTGTGCTGGGGGATGAGCAGAGGCCAGCAGCACTCTGCCCCGTGGCCGGCTCTTCTGCCGGTCTGGCATTTTGCTGTGCTGGGCAGAGGATCACGTCGCTCTGCCCTGGTGGGTCCCTGCTAGCAGGCAGGGACCTTTCACTGTGGGTCGAGCAGAGGCCAGCGGCACTCTGCCCCGGTGCCGGCGCTTCAGCCGGAGTAGGAGGGGCGCATGGTCCTGGGCAGAGAACAGCGTCCCTCTGCCCTGTTGCCGGCGTTTCAACCAGAGCGAGGATTGCTGGTGCAGGACAGAAGTCAGCGACTCTCTCTCCGGGTGCCAGCACTTCTGGTTGGTCCTCGTTAGCCAGCGGGAACACTGTGCTGGGGGATGAGCAGAGGCCAGCAGCACTCTGCCCCGTGGCCGGCTCTTCTGCCGGTCTGGCATTTTGCTGTGCTGGGCAGAGGATTGCGTCGCACTGCCCTGGTGGGTCCCTGCTAGCAGGCAGGGACCTTTCACTGTGGGTCGAGCAGAGGCCAGCGGCACTCTGCCCCGGTGCCGGCGCTTCAGCCAGAGTAGGAGGGGCGCATGGTGCTGGGCAGAGAACAGCGTCTCTCTGCCCTGTTGTTGGCGCTTCTGCCGCATCTAGTGGGAACCCATAGACCGCTGCCTCAAATTCCGGCGACTGCATGCGGTCCATAATCGCCCGGAAGACTTCCTCCCAAAAGTGATTGCCCACTTTCACCTCTTCGGGCTCTGGCTGCAATAGCAGGGGCAGAGTGGCTGAACCTTCAAGTCCGGAGGCTTGCCAATTACAGTGAGCGGCCTCCGGAGCTCGCTCTGTGACATCTGTCGGCTCACACTGCAGGGCGTAGCTCCCCTCGAACAGCGCCAAGTATTCTGCCTCGAGGCACCATTCTCTGTCTACTAGTCTCTCAAGGTCTTGGCTGAGTTCACTTGTTGCAGTGGGCGGCAGGGCTCTCCGGCGCTTGTCACTAATGTCCCACCATCGGTCCATGTTGCCATTGCCAAAGACACCCCTTTCCTCAAATGCCTCCCACAACAGGCCAGGCCCGCCAACATCCATCCCTTCCGGAGAATGGGGCTTACTGGATTTTCGCTGCGGGCCTCGGGCTTCCCAGTATATGGCTCGGTACTCCTCTTCGAGCCCAATCTCCTGTCGGACCAGCCTCTCTAGCTCTGCAACCTCACCTGGAGACGCAGGTCCCCCGAACAAGTAGAGCCTCCCATTCACCTGGTCCCTGATTCGTTGTTCTAGGGTGGGCAGATGTGTACCTTGGTGGGCGCTCCACTTTTCTAGGGCCGCTCTCCATCTCATGAGCCGGGCTCGGGTCCGTCTCTCAAACTCCCAAACTGGAGTCTCCGATTCGAGGGTCTCGACTCCCCTCCAAGTCACCCCGCATCCGGGTGACTGTTCAGTCCACTCCATCTGTGGATCCGTTTGGCTCTTCCTGGCCAGGGTATAACTTTGTTCTGCGGCTAGTTGCTTTGGTCCGCTCTGGTCTGGAAGGAGTAGTTCCCACCGCTGCCACCAATGTGACGGATCGTCCTGTGCCCCAGACTGGACACATCCGCCCGTCAGCTCCTTCCCTCTCCCAGTCAGCGGACACGCTGTGGCTGTCCGAAGAAAGCAGTCACAGACCAGCATGAGACAGAATCATGAGACAGAACTTCATGCTTTGAGGTTAAAAACAGAACTCTCTTTATTACAAACACACAGAACTTATATACAATCTCCATTCACTGTGCACCGAACCCAACCCCCAATCCTATCAGCCACATCCCCTCACAAATCCCATCAGCCACATCCCCTCACAAATCCCATCACCCCCATCCCCTCACAAATCCCATCAGCCACATCCCCTCACAAATCCCATCACCCCCATCCCCTCACAAATCCCATCAGTATACAGGGGATGTATCAGGTGAGGGGATTAAGGGATACAATGGGTTCCCCCACCTGTGTTATCCCCCCTGTAGTGCGGGTGCCGTCTGGGCAGACAGGACTGTGCTGGCTGATTAAGAGCCCCAGCCAGATTATAGGATCGTCTCTTTGAAGGCTGGAGCTGCAGCCACATTCAAACCGGCTACACATAAATATAATAATAATAATAACAGTGAAGATCAGACAGGGTTCGTCACAAACACTATAATAATTACAGTGCATATGTGATCCGGAGTGCCCCTGTAATGTCTGTATGTATAAAGAGAAGGGTCAAGTGGTATGTAGCCATGTCAAGATTGAGGGGATTAGAGAAAATGCTTCATCTAAGAAAGAGTTTTTGGACAGAAAAAAATGGATTAGGGAAGGCAAAAGCTGCTAGTCTGGCAGGTGGTTAGCAGCCAAGTACCATTTGCATTCTCAATTACACGGTTACTCTTTAACTTGTTATCTGGCAACAAAAGTCCAATATTCAGGAGGTCATACAATATGAAAGTTCTAAGTTTGGCATTACAATTGCCTTGTTCATAAATGACAACACCAGGAGGAGGTGGAACCAGTGTTTGGGATGCAATGGGGAATGCAATAAATAAAGAAAGTTGGCAGAGCTCACTATCTAGCCCCATCCCCAGACACCTAGGCACAATTATAGCAATACATTTGCAAAACATCAAAGGTATCTGAATATGTCACAACAATTTGTGTTGCTTGTACAGATACTTCCTTTCATTTTTGAACTTCATCTTAATTGATCTGATCTTTAAAATAATTTAACAAAGTGAACAGTAAAGAACATGAGTGATAATAACGAAGATACATGTGCAGAGTGAACAGTCATTATAAGCAGGCCCGGACTGGCCATCGGGCACACCGGGCATTTGCCCGGTGGGCCGGGCTGGATTGACTTAGGGGCTGATGGAGCTGCAGCTCCAGGCTCCTACCTTAAAATAGGCCCAGTCAGGACCGGACTGACTGGGCCTATGCGGCCTCTACGGCCGCATTAACGCAGGGCATAAGGGGCACCTACCCCTTAAGCCCGCCGCAACTGCGACCGGGTCCGCCACTCTAAGGGGCCGGGAAGCCCCCACCAGGGCCGGCCTTACGGGTGTGCGGCCGCACAGGGTTTAAATTAAAACATCGGGGTTTTTTTTACTTTATTTAACATCCTCCATGTTAAATAAAGTTTTTGTTAACTTTATTTAACACGGAGGATGTTAAATAAAGTAAAAAAAAAACCCTGATGTTTTAATTTAAGCCCTGTGCGGCCGCAGACCCCCAAGGCTGGCCCTGGTGGGAGCTTCCCGGCCCCTTAGAGTGGCGGACCCGGTCGCAGTTGCGGCGGGCTTAAGGGGCCCTGCGTTAATGGGGCCGTAGAGGCCGCATAGGCCCACAGGACTGGGCCTATTTTAAGGTAGGGGCCTGGAGCTGCAGCTCCATCAGCCCCTAAGTCAATCCGGCCCTGCCCCGGGCCTGGTCGCAGTTGCTGCTTGCTCCGGCAACAAGGTAAGTAGGGTGAGGGAGGGGGGGTGCAGTGAGAAGGGGCAGAGGGGGGTTAGATAGTGAGAAATGGGGAGAGGGGATACATATTGAGAAGTTTTTGATACAAAGAAAGGTTATGTTACGAAATACCGTAATTGCTTGAATATAAGAAAAGTTTTTTCAGAGCAAATTCTCTGGAAAATACCTCTCATCTTATATTCAAGGTCGTCTTATAATCCGATCTCAAACAGATGTCTGACTATAAGACTAAGATCCAGATCCCCCGCAGCGCTGCAGGATTCCTGGATCCTCCTCTCTGGCAGCCGGTGAACATCCGTGCAAAGCACGCAAACAAACTCTGCTGCTGTCCGACCCTTCCTCCGGGGCATCTATGATGGAGCACAGGTGTGATATGACCTTCCACAGACGTTCACCAGCTGCCCCATCAGACAGCAGGGTGTGTGAAGCACGGGGAACAAGTGTGTGGATGCATTGGTAAGTCTGAGGGGGCATTGTAGCATATCAGGGGGGCAGAGTGGCATATAGAGGGATATAACGCATATCTGGGGGGCAGAGTGGCATATAGAGGGATATAAGGCCTATCTGGGGGGCAGAGTGTCATACATTATATTATTAGATATGAAAAAAATGTTTACATGTGAATTAATATTTACTAGTAAAACTCTTTTTCCTTATATTCAGGCTTTTTCTTTTTCCCCTAAATTAATATTCAAATTTTGGGGGGTCGTCTTATAATTGAGCAAATACGGTATATTTTGTACCCTAGGTAAAAATTCACAGATAACGTATTCTCACTTACAAAAAGTACACATAACCACATATTAAAAAAAGGAAAAGCTACAGTTGTGTGAAAGTAAGTACATCATCTTTCAAGTCTATGTTTTTACATATCAGGGTATAATAACAATCATCTGTTCCGTAGCAGATCTAAAAATTCGTTAAATACAACCTCAGATACACAAACACCGCATACCAATTGTGGTGGTGGACGATGATGATTTGGGGTTGTTTTGCAGCCACAGGACTTGGAAACCTTGCAGTCATTGGGTCGACCATGAACTCCTCTGTATTCCAAAGTATTCTAGGACAATGATCCCAAGCACATCAGTAAATTTACAACATAATGGCTGAAATGCTGTGGCTGGACCTTAAGAGAGCTGTGTATAAACTAATGCCCGCAAACCTCAATGAACTGAAGCAACGTCATAAAGAAGAGGAGGTCAAAATTCCTCTACAACAATGTGAGAAACTGATAAAGTCATACAGAAAATGATTACTTCATGTTACTGATGTTTAAGGTGATTCTACAAGCTATGGAATTCTAAGGTGCCCTTTTTTTTGCACACATGACTTCTCCATTTTGGCTTTATTTTCGTTGAATAAATCATGACATTGTGTAAAATGTTATGTGTTATTCATCTGAGGTTGTATGTATCTAATTTTAAAACCTGCACAGAAGGAACAGATTAATGTTATGATGTCCTGGTATGTAAAATCACAGAATTCAAAGTGGATGTACCTTCTTTTTCACACAACTGTAATTCTATTCAGCTTGTTAGCCCATGATTGTTGGATTTACCATCATTTCATATCTTAAAAACTTCCATCTATTTTTGTTCTTGGGGTAAACACAGTTTCATGAACCCTGAGAAAGGTTACAACTAATGAGGCTGAGGGAAATCATACCTCTCTGTAAGGATTAAAGAAAGGCCTTGAACAGAAGATAATTGGCGTAACTTATTGTAGAATACAACAGCCTTTGAACATGAATCTAAATTCAATTCAGTCTTCACAGCAGTAAATACTAAAACGAATATAGAGAAATACAGGGATGGTATTTCCTTTATTTTTCCTTATGTCTCAAATGTATTTAGAATCACGTAAACACATATCTCATAAAAAGTCTTTATTTGCCATACATGGTCTTTTGTCAAACCAGACTTCTATTGGAGAATGAAAACCTGTAGCACTTACCAGACCTCCAATGTCCTCAATTAACATAAATTAAGCATCCAAACAGTGGCAGGTAAGCACTCCAAAATAAATACATTTCTATTAGGAGAGCTTCCTATGCATGTGCACAAGAAATGAAACAGATCCCTGCCCACGGTGTTCACAGAGCCAGCACTGGAGTTGACTGGCTGTAAATATATCCCATGCACGGAGCTCGGCTGAATACTTGTATTGGAAATAGCTAAGGAGCGGGCAAAGGGCCAAATGCATATGGGGGATTCTGCAGAATGCATAGCTATCATATGCATTAAAGTCAGGGCCTCTTAACAGCATTGTAGGCTCTGAGAAAAACAATGCACTGGGGCCCCTACCCCCCCTCAAAAAAAAATTACCGTATTTGCTCGATTATAAGACGACCCCGATTATAAGACGACCCCCCAAATCAAAATATTAATTTAGGAAAAAAACAAAAAGCCTGAATATAAGACGACCCTATAGGAAAAAAGTTTTACCAGTAAATATTAATTCATGTAAATTATTTTTTCATGTTTAATAAAAGCTATGATTGAGAAAAATATATTTTTTAAATTTCCTTTTATTTGCCAACCTGCCCCCCCCAGTTATGCCACTCTGCCCCCAGAAATGCTTTATACCCCCCTATTTGCCACTCTGCCCCATGATATGCCTTATACCCCTATATGCCACTCTGGCATATAGGGGGTTAAAAGGCATATCATGGGGCTGAGTGGCATATAGGGGGTTAAAATGCATTTCTGGAGGTATATAGGCATATCATGGGGCTGAGTGGCATATAGGGGGTTAAAATGCATTTCTGGAGGTCCAGAAATGCATTTTAACCCCCTATATGACACTCAGCCCCATGATATGCCTTTTAACCCAGCATGTACTGGCTGCCTTGGCTTGATAGGAGTGTGATTGCTGTTAGCAGTTTGATATATATATATATATATATATATATATATATATATATATATCAAACTGCTAACAGCAATCACACTCCTATCAAGCCAAGGCAGCCAGTACATGCTGGAACCTGGGGATGATAGTAGTGGGATTACAGCCTCCCTATGCCATGCTACAACCCCCACCCCCCTTACACATCCATGCTATCACACACAAACACATTTAAATACTCATTCATTCCATTAATCACACATACTTCACACATTAAACACACATTAATCACACATACTTACCAAAAAACCCTCCCCCACCCCCTTACCTGAACTGCAGATCTCTCACTCGAAGACTTCTGCAGGGGACCGGCTGTAGAGCAACTTCTCTGGCCCCGCCCCCAGAGGAGGGAGGGGGAGATAGAGCTCTGTGAGGACGCTGCAAGCTTCCTGTCCTCCTGCTTCTAACAGAAGAGACGCTGCTCGCGACCGGTAAGCAGCATGGCCCCAGCAGACATTTTTTGGGGGGTCTGAGAAGACGACCCCGATTATAAGACGAGGGGTATTTTTCAGAGCATTTGCTCTGGAAAAAACCTCGTCTTATAATCGAGCAAATACGGTATGTACACATATATACACATATCCCTTTAAAAACTCATACCCACACACACATACATTGCCCTTATACATGCACAGTAAACTGCCCCAACACACACAGACACATACAGACCCTTAACATACGTCTGCCCATAAACACATATACACATACACTGCACATACAAATGCCTGCCCATACACACACACATATGCACTGCCCTTACACCACACATATGTACATACACTATCCTTACAAATGCCTGCCCATACAGATACTGCCCTGACACACTTCTTCCCATACACACACACATACACCCTACACTGCCCTTACACATGCCTGCCCATACAAACACATATAGGCATAAACAGCTCATATTGACACATATACACTGCCCTTACACACAAATATACAGGGTCACACTTGCCCTTACAACACCCCTTTCTTCCCATCTCTTACCTTTTCTTCTCTTCCGTCTTCCATCTTCAATCCTGTAGTGGGAGGTTGAGGTCTGACCTCCACTTTGGTGCTCCCTAATCACTATGCGCCGGCAAACTGATGCAGAGCGCTGGGATACAACGTCATTATGGAGCACGGAAGCAGAGGTCTGGAGTGACAGACCTTGTTTACCGTGGCTGCTACCAAGACCAGCACTCATGTTGCTTTGGTGCACACTACAATCAGGCACCATGAGCGCTGGTTGAGCGGCAGGGTTGGTTGTGGAGGTTACAATCTCTCCTCTCTCTGCGTAGGCCTGAAGACTGGCTCAGTGGAGATGGCTTCACCGCTTGCTCCCCCTATAGATATGCTACTGTTCTAGGGGTACCAGTAACATGATTCACTAAGAGGCCCCTAGAACCCAGGGCCCCTGGGCAACTGCCCAATGTGCTCATGGGTTAAGACGTCACCGATTAAAGTGCATATGAGGGCAGGGGTGTCCCTTTAGGACAGTGTTAATTATGGAATCTTGCTCCATCCACAATTTGATACAATCTTCCACATCTGTTCTCTCACATCTGTGAACTTGAAACAGCAATGTTCATCACAAGAATAACATTTCACACCGCAGACCACTCACACTTCACACTTACTCAAAGCACAAGTAACTAACACTATCAACATACACAAACATTTTGTACCTCAACACAAGCATAACAAAACATATAACACCAAAGTATGTAACAGTATCATCACTAATAACATAAGCACATTACATGCTGTAACACAAGTGTATAGTAAATTAAAATTTATAGAAACCCACATCCTCCATGGCTTGATGGAACCAAGCAGATGACATTAAGAACACCACTGCTGGGCAGACAGTTGATTCCATGCACCTAATGCTGGATGGCAGGAACCACAAAGACAGCATAATGAGACCTGTGTAAGTTAACAGTATGTTTAACAGCTTGGTATCGAGTGTCTTGCATTTCCTACTTCATGACAGCATAAGATGGGGAAATTATTGTATTTTTGTTTATAAATGAATTCTTAATTTATACTAGCCTGCTAGTTGGCCGCGTAACCCGTGTCAGCTGCCTCTGCTAAAAATCACAGCTAAGATTTTCCTTTATGGCTCAGAAGATGAGTCATGAGATACATGGCATATATCTATTGCTGCAAGGTAACAGAGCTGGATGTGATGTTAACTACCTTTCTATCAATACAAGAAACCTGCATTCAATAATGCACAGCTTTATTAACGCCTTAAGGACAATGGGCGGCCCCTCATCCCATTGAAGCCCATACATGTACGGGCTTTGTCATTAAGGGGCTACATTAATAATAATCTAAACCTATTTAACACTAATTCACCCTTTTCTTAAAGTTAAGTGGGATTCAAGAATGTGTGGTTTGATGTCTTTCAAAGGCTAACGTCTCATCTATGCATTTCCTCAACTAAGTATGTAACACAACCACGTATACAGTTTGCAATGAAGTGACAACTTCTTAGGACACTGGTTAAAATCGCAATTATTAGTGTGGGACTTATTTAACTGATTTCTGCAGCATGTCCTTGAAACATGCCTGGCCACGGGATGCAAAAATCTTGAACTCCTGTACTGGTAATGTAAAGTCCCTAGCTTTGGGTTCAGCAGCTGATGTCAAATTCTACAGCCAGATTAAACTGTTGCTTATTCAACTTTGTATTTGTAAACTCTGAAGAAAAGCCTAAATATTTTACAGGCCCATACTAGGGTCCCATAGACCATTTAATAGTCTTCACAAAGATTTGAGTGAGCAAGTATTCTGCTAAGCTACTCTGCTTCTGAATATTTATTGATTATACCACCAGAAACATATTTATGTAGGCTCTCAACTGAGTTATACTACCAACCACTGATTGTTCCAAGCAGATTGTTAACTTGAGTATTAACACAATTGGCTTTTGAACCAACTGTACAGTCAATGATCTTCTAAGCAGGCAAAAACTTACTGTATTTGCTCGATTATAAGATGACCACGATTATAAGACGACCCCCAACATTTGAATATCAATTTAGAGAAAAAAATGTAAGACCCCCCTATAGTTTTATTAGTAAATATTAATTCACATGTAAACTATTTTTTCATATCTAATAAAAGCTATGATTGAGAAAAATGCATTTTTTGTTATTATTTCCTTTACTTTGCCAACCTGCCCCTGTAGTTAGGCACATCTGCCCCATGGCTTGCTACTCTACCCCCCTGCCTTATACCCTCTATATGCCACTCTTCCCCCCTGATATGCCTTATACCCCCTATATGCCACTCTGTCCCCCCTGATGACTTATACCTGTTATATCCCCCTCTGCTCCCCAGATATGCCTTTTGCCCCCCTATGTGCCACTCTGCCTCCCCCCCTATTTGCCAATCGTGATATGCCTTATACCCCCTATATTTCCCGACTTACCGATGCATTCCTAGACTTGTCCCCCATGCTCCAGACTCCCTGGTGTCAACCTCCGCTGCTATCCTGCACTTCCGCCAGAAGGTCACGTCACGCTGGTGCTCAGTCATAGAAGCCCCGGTGGAAGTGTTGGGTAGCAAAGGAGGCTTTCTGCGTGCATCATGGGTTGCCAGAGAGGAGGATCCAGGCCTCCTGCAGAGCTACGGGGAATCCCCCTCTCTGGCAGCCAGTGAACGTCTATGAGAAGCACGTAGACAACCTCCACTGCTGCTGGTGGGTACTTCCGCTGGGGCTCCTATGGCGTGAGTGGCCTTCCGGTGCTCAGTCATAGAAGCCCTGGTGGAAGTGCAGGATAGCAGCTGAGGTTGACACCAGGGAGTCTGGAGCACAGGAGACAAGTCTAGGAACGTATCGGTAAGTTGTGGGGAAATATAGGGAGTATAAGGCATAAAAGCCCCGTCTGATTATAAGATGACCTCAAATAAAACACGACAGGTATTTTTCAGAGCATTTGTTCTTAAAAAAACCTTGTCTTACAATAGAGCAAATACGGTATTTCTGTTGAAGCCAATTTATACTGGCAGTATATTTGATTTCCCCATACTTTTATTTAGTTTGTTTGTTTTTATTATTGACCTGGTAACCTATTAGCAACTGAGATGTTTAATTTTTAAACAAACACATCAAATTCCAGGCTTGGTTTCTGTCAGCTTCAATCATATTGACATTTTCCATATTTTTATGCATTTTAAGCGCTCCACTATTGCAGTTAATAATGATTTCTGATACAAAAATATATTGCATCAAATGGTTAAAAACATGCTTTTGCATACAGAATCATCAAAGGCACCATATAATAATATAAGCAGACAACACAGTGCGTATAAGCAGCATCGTTTATATACTGTATATTGGTGCACGCATTGTTTAAAACTGCCACTCTTGCACTATCCTGAGGTGGTATAAATATACACCACTGATAATTACTCTGTGCATTATATCCATAAGCTCCCTTTTATTAACATTACACATATGTGTATCTTGCCCTGATCAGTGCAAAGATATTAAACAACAAGGCCATAAGGGGCATTATGCTGAACACTTCTTGCAACCATGAGACCTGAAAAGTGGGACAGGGCCCTATCATAGTCCAGTGTGATTGACAACTCCTACAGTAACAAGACTATTATATATAAATTTTAATATCGGCTAAGAAATTCATTTTAACAAACCTTCAAAGATCTCAACGTTACTAATTTCCAATAGTTTCAAATATACATAGTAATTTTTCATCTGAGACACCATGAAGTTTTTATGAGTGTGTAAAGGTCAACGTTATCAAGAAGACTGACAGGCAATAGCTACTATCAATCCTGATGAAGGGCAAACAAAGTCAACAATTCAATGACGAAAACCAGGCTTGTGACATTGAATTTTGTTAGTCAAGAAGTATTTTGTTATAAAAAAATACAGTAAAGTTATGTAACTATTTGTTTATTTTTTGATTGTTATTTTTACAAGTTACATAAGATCTCTTATTGACCTTTTCTGTCAATATCTCTCCCCACAAAAGTTTTATACAAAAAAAACATACAAATGAAGACTTCTAAAAACCATGATGCTTATAAACCATTTACATAAAAAGCAATGGCTATTCTTAAAACTGATCTCCAGCTTGACAGAGTGCTCCATACTGCCATGACAGAGTGCATGTAAAAAAAAGTGCTCCCAAAAATGTAATGGAAGGGTTTGCTTGCCACTTCAAGCTGTCAGAAGTCGTGCAACGGACCTCAGAGATAGCCTCCTAAAACTTAGTTTATACTCACTGGCCACTTTATACACCTGTTCAATTGCTTGTTAACACAAAAGCTAATCAGCCAATCACATAGCAGCATTTAGGCATGTAGACAACTTGCTGAAATTCAAACCAAGCATCAGCATGGGGAAGAACGGGGATTCAAGTGATTTTGAACAGGGCATGGTTGTTGGTGCAAGACAGGCTGGTCTGAATATTTCTGTAACTGCTGATCTACAGGGATTTTTACACACAACCATCTCTAAGGTTTACAGAGAATGGTCTGAAAAAGAGAAAATATCCAGTGAGCAGCAGTTGTGTGGACAAAAATGCCTTGTTCATGTCAGAGGTCAGAGAAGAATGGGCAGACTAGTTTGAGATGACAGAAAGGCAACAGTAACTTAAATAACCATGGTATGCAGAATCCCATCTCTGAACACACGACACGTCTAACCTTGAAGCAGATAGGCTGCAGTAGTAGAAGACAACACCGGGTGCCACTCCTGGCAGTTAAGACTGTGGCTACAATTCACACAGGCTCACCAAAATTGGACAATGGAAGACTGGAAGAACATTGCCTTTTCTGATGAGTCTCGATTCCAGCTGCGACATTCAAATGGCAGGTTCAGAATTTGATGTAAACAACATGAAAGCATGAATCCATCATGCCTTGTATCAACGGTTCAGACTGGTGGTGGTGTAATGGTGTGGGGAACATTTTCTTGGCACAATGTTGTCCCCTTAGTACCAATTGAGCATCGTTTTAAAACAACAGCCTACCTAAGTATTGTTGCTGACCATGTATATCCCTTTATGAACACAGTGTACCCATCTTCTGATGGCTACTTCCAGCAGGATAATGCACCATGTCACAAACCTCAAATTATTTCCAACTGGTTTCTTGGACAATGAGTTTACTGTACTCCAATGGCCTCCAGTCACCAGATCTCAATCTCAAATAGCACCTTTGGGATGTGGTGGAACGGAAGAACCGTGTCATCCGACATCCCACCAGAAAAAATTCATTGCAGGGAGGTGACGTCACCAGCCCCTGCCACTATGCCCCCCCCTGCCCTGAAATCCACAGAAAGTATATAGTAAATACCAGCACATTTTGTCTAAGATTTATCACATTAAAATCATAGTAGTATGGATTTTTTTCTTATCATCTAAGTTTGAACATCTGTTTATTTTTTTGAGGGTTTTTCTAGCGCATGTTCATGTGACCCTAGACCCGTATATTAATTCAGCTGTTGCCACTTCAATGGATGAGTGATCATCTTAACGTGATAAGTTGTGCGCAAATTTCCGTGGTTTATATATTTTTCATTTCTGTTTTGATGCTCTAATTGGATCTTAGTAAGAGATTCATTTAAAAAAACTTGCTTTCATTTGTATACATGCAAAATCTCAGCATTGCATAAAGCAAATTGTTTCATTAGAGCAGTCATTTTGTGACTTGCAATCTCATGTGTCACATGAATCAGCCTCAGTAAGTACGGTAGAAGAGGGTATGATTAGAAGCTAATTTTGGAGCAGAAGAGATATATTATCATATAAAAGAATTCTGAAGCTGACATATTACAATGGGCAAGTATGATAATGTAGAAGATGACCCCCCCGAGACACCAGACGATTATTTTAGAATTTAATTTAACATATAAAAATATACATTTGTGGAGACAGAGGAAGGAAAGAAGAGATGAGAAAAGAGAGAAACAGACAGAGTGGGAATGGAGAGAGAAACTAGTGTTATGGTATTCCAAGATGTTAATAAACGATATGTAGACGTATACATATAGTATACATATCTACATATCGTTTATTAACGTCTTGGAATATGTTAATAAACTAATTTATTTGTTATGTTTGGTAATTAGTTGTTCAACTTACGCACTTCCCAACAATTCAGATGACCAAAGGACTCCTGTGGGTACGGGACTTCACAGAGACGTTTTATGATATCTCTAGCCCCTTCGTTTATTTACAAAATGTAATTAATAAATACATTCCTTGTTTCTATTATTGTGACTGCAGGTCTGAAGGACACTGATACACTCATACTTAAACCTTTTGAGCTTCCAGAAAAATATAATCAGGGGAGGAAATAACGAAGTTAGAAGAAGAGGAGGGCATGCGGGAGCCATGCTCCCTTAAAGCCCTGCACCCCTTTGGTCGTTTAGCATTCAGGGAACTAGTCCATTGAGTGAATTAAGCTCTGAAAGCTGACCCTGGGTTCGGCTCAGCTCCAGCTCAACTCATGCCCAAGATAGGCTGGCTCATCCATCTTTTACAGGAAAAAAGAAAGGGAGATTTGGGTCCCTAAGTGGGATATATTTTATGTCACATAAGTTCAGGTACATGCTATTCATTCAAGACACAAAGGGGTTTAAAGTTGGGGTGGTAAAAGTCACCATAACAACCATTCAATCCCCTGATCCAGAATCATCAGTAATCAATATATAGCTCACATGCAGATACTGCCCAATACAGAAACAAATGCAGAGTTTTTCCTTTTTATGACTTTTTTCTAGGTAAGGCCAAGTGTTTAAAAGTGTGACAGAATACCACATAAACAGGCGTCAACCTGTATATGTTACTGCCATTTGTAATATATGATAAAATTACTTTAAACGTGTTTTCTTGTCGTTCCTAATTCCTGCAACTTCACAGCTTTTATTATTACTGCTTGAAGTAATTTTGTGGCTCCATGAAATGATTTCAAAAGAAAATCATAATCCATATATATATATATATATATATATTTATTTACAGTATCTCACAAAAGTGAGTACACACCTCACATTTTTGTAAATATTTTATTATATCTTTTCATGTGAAAACACTGAAGAAATGACACTCTGCTACAATTTAAAGCAGTGAGTGAACAGCCTGTATAGCAGTGTAAATTTGCTGTCCCCTCAAAAAACCTCAACACATGGCCATTAATGTCTAAACCTTGGTAACAAAAGCGAGTACACCCCTAAGTGGAAATGTCCAAATTGGGCCCAAAGTGTCAATATTTTGAGTGGATACCACTTTACAGCACTGCCTTAACCCTCTTGGGCATGGAGTTCACCAGAGCTTCACAGGTTGCCACTGGAGTCCTCTTCCACTCCTCCATGACGACATCACGGAGCTGGTGGATGTTAGAGACCTTGCACTCCCCCAACTTCTGTTTGAGGATGCCCCACAGAAGCTCGATAGGGTTTAGGTTTGGAGACATGCTTGACCAGTCCATCACCTTTACCCTCAGCTTCTTTAGCAAGACAATGGTCGTCTTGGAGGTGTGTTTGGGGTCATTATCATGTTGGAATACTACCCTGCGGACCAGTCTCGGAAGGGAGGGGATCATGCTCTGCTTCAGTATGTCACAGTACATGTTGACATTCATGATTCCCTCAATGAACTGTAGCTCCCCAGTGCCGGCAACACTCATGCAGGCCCAGATCATGACACTCCCACCACCATGCTTGACTGTAGGCAAGACACACTTGCCTTTGTACTCCTCACCTAGTTGCTGCCAGACACGCTTGACACCATCTGAACCAAATAAGTGTATCTTGGTCTCATCGGACCACAGGACATGGTTTCAGTAATCCATGTCCTTAGTCTGCTTGTCTTCAGCAAACTGTTTGCAGGCTTTCTTGTGCATCATCTTTAGAAGAGGCTTCCTTCTGGGACGACAGCCATGCAGACCAATCTGATGCAGTGTGTGGCATATGGTTTGGGCACTGACAGGCTGACCCCCCTCCCCCCTACCTCTTCAACCTCTGCAGCAATGCTGGCAGCACTCATACATCTATTTCCCAAAAACAACCTCTGCATATGACGCTGAGCATGTGCACTCAATTTCTTTGGTTTACCATGGTGTGGCCTGTTCTGAGTGGAACCTGTCCTGTGAAACCGCTGTATGGTCTTGCCCATCGTGCTGCAGCTCAGTTTCAGGGTCTTGGGAATCTCCTTATAGCCTAGGCCATCTTTATGTTCTGTGATTGAGATATATATATATTGTATAATATCACAACTCAAATATGTGTGCATGCTTAGCATCCACAATAGGAACCAGAATTTCTGGTCTAAGTGCAGCATTTGGTTTTTATATCTCCAGATTATATTCCTGTAAACTTTCTCTGCAAGGTCTAATGGTATTGGACTTTGGATTCAAGGGGCAATGGATTGACTCTGCTCTGAAACAGATAGATTTTCAATTATGAAATAGGATATTTCTCCATTATGATTAAACTTCAAAAGAGCTGTTCTGAACAAACCATTACTTTCCCTCTATAGTATGTTAAGCAAACAGCTCTTACCAGATCTATAATTTTCTCATTTCCTGAGAAATCACATGAAAACAACACACAAAAAGGTTTTTTGGTTTTTATGGCAGCAATTTGGTTATGGCAGCAATCTCTCAATGCCAAGTAAGTGTTTCCAGCAAAGATTATAAATGAGGCAGCATTTTATTGCTTAAAGAATTATAGATGGATGCTTAGACATTCAACAGCACATCTAATTGTATTTCTAATGCTGCGTTTAGAAACAAAGGTGATAAATAAGGTAAGTAGGTAAGATAGCACTTTAGCCTGCTAAAGAGGCACTGCTGGGTTGATGGGGATATAAACATCAATGAGAAGAACCAGAAAATCTAAAAATAATATTTCAAGATATGTGTTAGAATGGAGATATAATGAGCGGAGGAATGGTGTGCCAGTGTTCTTCATTTTCAGTAACCTTCAATTAATAATTAAAAAGCAACTTCTACAAAAAAACTACACTTGTGCTGACATGGTTTTCAACCACCGTATGAGGCTGTCATCAGGGCACAAATGCGATCAAAATAACAGGTCACTATTCATCATATTATTATTATTCTGGCCCAAGGTTCATAGGGATATGTAGAAGACTATGTGAAAGCAGGCTCCCAGTGCCTGTGCAACTGTACGCAAGGATCAATTTACAGATACCCAGCTAAGCTGCCTGACTAATATGATTGTTTCCAAATTGAGTGTGGTTTGGATTGCAGGGAGACATGGATTCATGAAGTCGCAACACTTTGCTTCACTCATCATTGGAAATAAAATAAGCAATCATGTCCCTTTATCTCTAACATGTTCTATGGTATTTTAAAGCACTGTAAACCACTGGTTAAGTCATGGAAGAAATTTCTACTTCAAAAGAGTTTACTACAAAACCAGTAATACCTTTAAGTGCAGAACTCATATGGTTTCAAGCATACAACAGAGTTAACTAAAACTCTATGATTAAGCCCCCTGGCATTTGACAAGCTTGCTGGTCATTTACACTTAGACTTTAGGAAACACGTAGCAGTAATGATTTATAATGATGCATTATGCTGATGTTCTCATACATAGCACACCCATTTCAGTTACTGTAACATCCACAATACTGTATCTATGAGACAAGAGTGATGGTTGTTACCACTTCTTCCTCTTTTGACAAACATTGTACGTACATTTGCTTATATTCAGATAATGAATATCTCCACAATCTTACTAAACAACCATAGTTCTCACACACAGTGTGTGTGTATATATACCCAGAATTCCTCGTGGTTGTGGCAGCACCATGGGATTTCTGGGGAAAAAACAAGCCTTCTGGCTTGTCTGGTAGATGTTGATGAGTGTTTAATACTGCTTCTACTACCCTATATAAATATATATATATAGTGAGAGAGAGAGAGCGAGAGAGAGAGACATTG
The DNA here is from genome assembly GCF_027358695.1 of Spea bombifrons. Classification (NCBI taxonomy): domain Eukaryota; kingdom Metazoa; phylum Chordata; class Amphibia; order Anura; family Pelobatidae; genus Spea; species Spea bombifrons. Next base: position 46,299,009 of record NC_071089.1, on the reverse strand, counting down.
TGATTAGAAAAATAAATAAGTAAAATAACTTAAAAAAATAATAATAAATTGAGTGCAAGTAGAGGGTTAAAATAAAAGCATTTGAAATACTTTGGTGTCTGTAGTTTTTAGACACATATGGTTTGATGCGGGTACACTGAATTGGCCAGGTTTAAAGATGTCTCAAATAGGACATGGGGCACAATGGCCAGTTTTGAAATAACAATATGCTACTTATACCTATAGCTTGCAAAAAAATTAGCTTTTGTAGATGTGTAATATATATTTCAAATAAAAGTCAAATAATAATATTAATATTATAATAATAATAAATACAACTGTGTCACAATGTTTTTAATGTTCCCTCCTTAAGTCATTCAGAATAATTATTTTGAGGAATAGCAATGGTGTTTCATGCAAACCTTCCATAAAAATTCAGTGAAGTTTGCCACTGTGCTACATGGGATTTTCAACATGTTCTCTAGACTCTTCCTGCTTATATTTTTTTACAATTGTGTAGTTCCTAAGAACATATATTATCGTAAATATTTTAGTGTAACACAGAGATGTAAAGCAACAAAACAGTAGCTCACATATACAGGCCAAAAAAATATGAATAAGCCCAACTTTATTTAAAGAAAAAAGCAGCATAATGAGACAAAAATACTGTCTAGTTAGCAGTTTGTAAATTAAAGGAATATTCTAGTAAAAGTAATGACTGTATTGGCTGGATTATAAACAGCACCTGTTTGGTGCTATTTTAAAGAAAAAATGTATTTTTAAAGAAAAAATACTCATTAGTGGAATGGTAAAACAGTATTTCACCTAATGAACAGGAATACATGTATTTTAACATTTTTGGTATCTATTACGCAGTTAGTCAGGAGATGTTATATACAAACAGAAGCTTGGAAAACCAATAGACATTTTAAGGTCCCTCCCATAATGCACCTTACTTATAGATATGCCACTCTGCCCCCAGATATGCTTTATGCCCCCCTGAACGTAGACAACCTCTGCTGCTGCTTGCCACCTCCGCCGAGGATATTATACCATTGCTACATCATAGAAGCCCCCGGAGAAGTGCCGGCAGCAGTGGAGGTTGTCTGCGCGAATTGCACAAGTGTTCACTGGCTGCCAGAGAGGAGGATATAGGTCCACTGCCCGCTGCCCCGAACTGCATGTCCTGGGCGTCAGGTGATACAAATTGTGTATCCCTGCTCTAAACCCCGATTATAGGCCGCACCCTAAAGTGTGAGGGGGGGGAGTTCGGCCTATAATCAGGCAAATACGGTATTTATTGTTGGGGCTGTATGGGGCAATACACTGTCCCTTTAATTTAAAACATTTGCTTTAGTAATGTAACACTGCAGGGCTGCAACTAACGATAATTTTTATAATCGATTAGTTGGCCGATTAATCGATAAATTGGATAGAAAAAAATATGATCATTTTCCATTTATTTAAAATTATTTAGTGAACAAATTGGGTGTTAAAAACAAACAGCAGAATAAAAAACTTAAAATTTACATTAACGTGTCATTGTGCACACAACACAATGATTTTTATGACAATGGTATTTCTCTAATCGCCTTCTTATTTTACTACGACATAACACTAAAAGCTATATTTTAAAGGTACAAAAATCCAAACACAATATTTCTCAAACTAGGTTTTAATACCTAAAAAAGCTTTACCAGTAAATATTAATTCACACGTAAAGTATTTTTTCATATTTGCTAAAAAAAACTATGAAAGAAATGCATTTCTTGTTTTTATTTCCTTTTATTTTGCACCCCCAGATATCCCCCCTGGGCTCCAGACTCCCTGGTGTTTTCTTCTATGATGGAGCACCGGAAGGTCATGCAATGTCGGCGCTCCATCACAGAAGCCCCGGCAGAAGTGCTGAGCAGCAGCGGAAGTTGTCTGTGTCCATCACGCAGACGTCCACTGGCTGCCAGAGAAGAGGATCCAGGTCCCCAGACTAATTCAGCTAATTGATAATGAAAATCATTAAATGAAAACGATTTTATTAAATGAAAACTATTTTCATTATTGATTATTATCGATTAGTTGTTGCAGCCCTAAACCGAAGCAACTTTGTAAAAAAGAGTGGGCCAAATTTCCTCCATAACGATGTGACAGACTGTCATGCAAAAAATGGTTATTGTTGCTAAAGGTAGTTCTACAAGCTATTGAATCATAATGGCGTACTTAGTTATTCACACATGGCTTCTCCATTTTGCCTTCATTTTCCTTGAATAAATCATGACACAGTGTATTTACCTAATTTTTAGACCTAAGGAACAGATGATTGTTATTATGTCCTGATATGTAATACAATAAAATTCAAAGAGGGCTACGTTATGTAAAGACGACTGTGTGTGTGTGTGTGTATGTATGTATGTATGTATGTATATATGTATATATTGTCCTGAGGAAAGTCCACAAGGTGTACTGAAACATTGACATCTTGGCGTCTTGCAAATAAAATGAAGCACTATTGAAGACTGTAAGTGATGGCTTTACTACTTTTAGATTATATATATACCGTATTGGCTCGGATATAGGCCGCCCCCGTATATAGGCCGCACCCTAAAAGTTTGGTGCTTTTTTAAAGAAAAAGTTTTTTTCTTTAAAAAAGCACCAAAAAAACATGCTGCCACTCTGCCCCCCCGAGATATGCTGCCACTGTCCTCCCTCCCCGAGATATGCTACCACTGTCCTCCCTCCCCGAGATATGCTACCACTGAACTCCCTCCCCGAGATATGCTACCACTGTCCTCCCTCCCCGGGATATGCTACCACTGTCCTCCCTCCCCGAGATATGCTACCACTGTCCTCCTCTGCCCCCCCGACTTACCGGAGCAGACTCCCGGGTGTCCGGGGGGGGGGGTCAGAGGTCAGAAGTCCTGGCAGGGGAGGCTGTCTGAGCGTATCGGGGAGTAGGATGCAGGTCCCCTGCACTGCTGCGCTAGACCCCGAATATAGGCCGCACCCCCACTTTAAAGACTTAAAGTGGGGGAAAAAAGTGCGGCCTATATTCGAGCCAATGCGGTATATATATTTCAGTTTAAAATTGTTGTGTGTGCATTCTTTAATTTTTCATGTAAACAAAGACAATCAATCTTTCTCCAGTTAGCCTAATTACAGATCAGAAAATTACCCAATGACCTAGTTCTGGCAGAAGCGTTTCTATACATACAAAAGGAAAAGGTCACCTAAACATCTTTAACATCAATGAGTTTATTAATATCTATATCATAAACCCTAAGATATTCCCCCTCTTCCTTTTTACTACTTACTTTGTTGCTGTCTCATATAGATATTTATACATGTTTATTTTAATTCTGATTTTGTCTACTGTATTTATTTTGTATTTTTTTTCATTTTTGTGACCTTTTATTGGTGCTGTTTCCCTGCTTTTTGGGGCCTTCCTTGGGGTCTGTATAGCCTTTTATTTCCCCCCTTTTCCCTGTTTCCCTTCGTTTGCGTTTTTCTTTGACGTGTTTTCTCTTTCCTTTCTCTGCTGTTTCTCTCTCTTCGCTGCTTAGCATCCCGGTTATTTTCCTTCTCCAGCCGCCATTTTGGCTGCATGTGAACTCTTGCTTTTCATGAGAGTTCGCCGCTGTCAGGAACCACTTTTTCGCTGCCTGAACCATGGCTTTTTCATACCTGTGCAGTTTACATCTGCTACCACTAGTGGCCACCATCCGCCCTCTGGAGCACTCAGAACTCAGGTGTGCCTTGTTACCTGGGTTGAGCTCTAGTGAATACATCCAGCTGGGCCTTGTTACCTGGATTGCCCTGCCTTTATGAACCTGCCCTGCCCTTCAGTCAGGGCCTTTGTATTGAAGTCTATGGACCTTCCTGCTGTGGCTCTGCACCTGTACTGTTCCTGGTTCCCTGCTATTGTGTCCTTTCAAGTGGACTCCCTGCTATTGTGTCCTTCCAAGTGGACTCCCTGCTATTGTGTCCTTCCAAGTGGACTCCCTGCTTTTGTGTCCTTCCAAGTGGACTCCCTGCTTTTGTGTCCTTCCAAGTGGACTCCCTGCTTTTGTGTCCTTCCAAGTGGACTCCCTGCTTTTGTGTCCTTCCAAGTGGACTCCCTGCTATTGTGTCCTTCCAAGTGGACTCCCTGCTATTGTGTCCTTCCAAGTGGACTCCCTGCTATTGTGTCCTTCCAAGTGGACTCCCTGCTATTGTGTCCTTCCAAGTGGACTCCCTGCTTTTGTGTCCTTCCAAGTGGACTCCCTGCTATTGTGTCCTTCCAAGTGGACTCCCTGCTATTGTGTCCTTTCAAGTGGACTCCCTGCTATTGTGTCCTTTCAAGTGGACTCCCTGCTATTGTGTCCTTCCAAGTGGACTCCCTGCTATTGTGTCCTTCCAAGTGGACTCCCTGCTATTGTGTCCTTCCAAGTGGACTCCCTGCTATTGTGTCCTTCCAAGTGGACTCCCTGCTATTGTGTCCTTCCAAGTGGACTCCCTGCTATTGTGTCCTTCCAAGTGGACTCCCTGCTATTGTGTCCTTCCAAGCGGGCTGTGTGCCTTTCGTACCCTTCCAAGCGGGCTGTGTGCCTTTCGTACCCTTCCAAGCGGGCTGTGTGCCTTTCGTACCCTTCCAAGCGGGCTGTGTGCCTTTCGTACCCTTCCAAGCGGGCTGTGTGCCTTTTGTGCCCTTCCAAGCGGGCTCTCTGTCTGTCGTGCCCTTCCAAGTGGGCTCCCTGCCAAAAGACTTATTACCTGTATTTTATTTTGCCATACGTCCGGTTACTTGCTTAGACTATATTACCCTTATTTGCTGGTTCTGTTATATACATAAAATACACTGGATTACCTGGATTTCTGTTGGTGCTGTCTTTGTTTGCATAATCATGCACCCTGGGTTACATACTGAACCCCAAGTAACCCCTGCGCATGGGCTCCTACCCGACCTGATCACCCGAGTCCTGACAGAATACAAAGGCCATTACAAGGAGTCAGCGGGGTTACTTTCAGTCATCAAAGTGATAGGAGAATGCTTGCTTGAACTGTGCAAATCATTAATGCAAATCTGGGACTCCAACTCCAATCACTCTCATGAAGACCATTCACCTACACCTGCTACATCACCTGAGAAACCCAACAAGCCTGTTCCAAGTATTAAAAAGGAATCTCCTAGGAAACGTGAACCCCTTACTGCAACCGAATTGCAACAAAGGCGTGATGAGGAATCTTGCTTTTACTGTGGCAAAAAGGGACACTGGATCACCCAATGTCCTCTGAAACCAGCTAAACCCTCTGCAACCCACACCAACAAACCCCAGGCCCAGGAACCTGCATGTGACAACAGCAATGCATCAAAGCTGGAGCACACCCTATCTCTTCCCCAACCTGGTGATACTGGGGTTACCCAATCCACAGTGCCTGGCACTTCTGCACCATCTGTAGCCATGTCTGATGACCTCCAGACCATCTCTGATGAAACCGACTGGTCTGATATGGACAGTGTGTCTTCAGATGCTTCTGTTGCTGATACAACGGATACACCCGCAATTGATAACCCCACGGCTGTTTGTGCAGTTGGGACCATCACTCCCAGGAATAAGAATCGTAGACCCCAAACAGCAAAACACTCCTTAGGGGCTCCTGGTTACATCCTAGCATCTGACGGGACAATTGTGCATCGTAAAGAACTTAACAGTTACGAGCAACAGCTGCGTGAACAGAAGTCTGTTAAGCCTGCCACTCCAGCCTTGAACCAGTGCAGTTCGGTTACTACCCCCCGGCCCCCAGAGGTGCCTTGGGTACAGGGCAGCTTCGTGACCCCTGGTGCATGGACAGCCAAGAAAGAGGGAGTACGGAACAGTGCCATCATGTCTATGTATCCAGCATCCAATACCACTATGTCTTACAACTGCACTGCAGATGACCTTTCCTCAGACTGTGTCATTGCCTCTAACGGAACTGTAGTAAGAAAGGAGGACCTGCACGTATTTGAAAAAGCTCTAAGTGCTAGGACTAAATGTTCTTACCACAGGTTTTGATACTGCCTCTCTACAGTCCCAGGAGCACCCGGAGGCCGCTCCTTGGGGAGGGGGTACTGTCAGGAACCACTTTTTCGCTGCCTGAACCATGGCTTTTTCATACCTGTGCAGTTTACATCTGCTACCACTAGTGGCCACCATCCGCCCTCTGGAGCACTCAGAACTCAGGTGTGCCTTGTTACCTGGGTTGAGCTCTAGTGAATACATCCAGCTGGGCCTTGTTACCTGGATTGCCCTGCCTTTATGAACCTGCCCTGCCCTTCAGTCAGGGCCTTTGTATTGAAGTCTATGGACCTTCCTGCTGTGGCTCTGCACCTGTACTGTTCCTGGTTCCCTGCTATTGTGTCCTTTCAAGTGGACTCCCTGCTATTGTGTCCTTCCAAGTGGACTCCCTGCTATTGTGTCCTTCCAAGTGGACTCCCTGCTTTTGTGTCCTTCCAAGTGGACTCCCTGCTTTTGTGTCCTTCCAAGTGGACTCCCTGCTTTTGTGTCCTTCCAAGTGGACTCCCTGCTTTTGTGTCCTTCCAAGTGGACTCCCTGCTATTGTGTCCTTCCAAGTGGACTCCCTGCTATTGTGTCCTTCCAAGTGGACTCCCTGCTATTGTGTCCTTCCAAGTGGACTCCCTGCTATTGTGTCCTTCCAAGTGGACTCCCTGCTTTTGTGTCCTTCCAAGTGGACTCCCTGCTATTGTGTCCTTCCAAGTGGACTCCCTGCTATTGTGTCCTTTCAAGTGGACTCCCTGCTATTGTGTCCTTTCAAGTGGACTCCCTGCTATTGTGTCCTTCCAAGTGGACTCCCTGCTATTGTGTCCTTCCAAGTGGACTCCCTGCTATTGTGTCCTTCCAAGTGGACTCCCTGCTATTGTGTCCTTCCAAGTGGACTCCCTGCTATTGTGTCCTTCCAAGTGGACTCCCTGCTATTGTGTCCTTCCAAGTGGACTCCCTGCTATTGTGTCCTTCCAAGCGGGCTGTGTGCCTTTCGTACCCTTCCAAGCGGGCTGTGTGCCTTTCGTACCCTTCCAAGCGGGCTGTGTGCCTTTCGTACCCTTCCAAGCGGGCTGTGTGCCTTTCGTACCCTTCCAAGCGGGCTGTGTGCCTTTTGTGCCCTTCCAAGCGGGCTCTCTGTCTGTCGTGCCCTTCCAAGTGGGCTCCCTGCCAAAAGACTTATTACCTGTATTTTATTTTGCCATACGTCCGGTTACTTGCTTAGACTATATTACCCTTATTTGCTGGTTCTGTTATATACATAAAATACACTGGATTACCTGGATTTCTGTTGGTGCTGTCTTTGTTTGCATAATCATGCACCCTGGGTTACATACTGAACCCCAAGTAACCCCTGCGCATGGGCTCCTACCCGACCTGATCACCCGAGTCCTGACAGCCGCCATATTGATTCTTGCAGCGCCCACCGTGGTGTCCCCTTGTTAGCATCTTTACAGTTAACGGCAGGCATCTTGGTTGAGGTGTCCGAGTCTCATGATTTCCGAGATTCGGATGTCAAGGATTTGGGTGTGGCTGCTAATGGTTTGCTCTTTGGTGATGCTTTCATTAAGGAGCTGAATCGGCCGTTCATCGTTCCAAGGCTTCAGACTCTAATGTCCTTCAGGGCTACATTCCAGCAATGGCCCTTTGCCGCGAGAGGAGGGAGTAGAGGCAGAAGCGCTTCCGATTTCCCCAGAGGTCGCTCCGGAATCGGTAAATCTAGAGATTTCTTGTCTTTCTTTCCCTCCACAGGTCGAGGGCAGGATCTTTCATTTTTTCCACAACTGGGTGTGGATTACGTCAGACCCATGGATCCTCGGTTTTCAGATACACTTTGTCTCTCCTCCTCATCAGGTACGGAGGCCCCCTCTGATGCACAGATCTTCTGCCGATCGGGGTCTGGTAGAGATGGAGCTTCGCGCGACAAGTGACCTATCCAGCGGGCAAGGGGGCTGATTGGTTTCCTCCACATTTCTGGTCAGAAAACGGTCCGGAGAATTTCGTACGGTTATCAACCTCCAGGCCCTCAACGCTTTTGTAGTCTATCGTCATTTCAAGATGGAGGGGATCCATCTCTTACACGACCTTATGTCAGAGGGCGACTGGTACATCAGGTTGGACCTCAAGGACGCCTTCCTCTCTGTGCCAATTCATCCGGATCACAGACTATTCCTGCAGTTTCGTTGGGACAGGTAAATTTGGCTAATCAAGGCTCTGCCTTTCGGCCTTAGTTCAGCCCCTTGGTGCTTTACAAAGCTCCTGAAGAGCTTTTTCGGTCCGGGGCATCAGATGCGTCGTCTACCTCGACGACATTCTGCTTTTTTTCAGCTACCGGGAGACCTTTCGGGCCCAGATGGATTTTGTGGTTCAGACGTTTCACCAGCTCGGTTTAATCGTCAATACACTCAAGTCCGAGCTGTCCCCAAGCCAGCGATTTCTCTTTTTGGTTTTCGAGCGCCTCAAGACTCAACATCTGCGCAGACTAGCCAGTTCAGCTGACCTCCGAGGTACATCAGGAACTTCGCCACATGGAGGCATGGAACGGTCGGGCGATCTTCCGTTCTTGAATCCGAAGTTCAGATTTCATCCTTGAATCCGATGCCAGCATGCTAGGTTGGGGTGCGGCCTCTTGTACAGAAGCGACCGGGGGTCGCCTTCTTTTCCACATATTCCACATTATTCTGGCTTTGGTACCCGAATAATTATAATCTTAATAAAGACAGGAGGCGAGTATTTTCCCTCCCTGTAGGTGCAACATTGTAGCTGTTACGCTTTCAAGTTGAGGTGCTTCGCCCCACTGGTTGTGAGAACTCTGGTTTTGGTCCCGGTTCAAGTTGAGGTTCTGGTTCTAGGTTTGCAGAAATATATTTGACTTAACATGAAAGGACATGAAAGCCACAATCTAAACATCCTGTTCATATCCTCTTCCATTGTTATTTTGTTATTGTTAGAAAATGGCTGTTGATTAGTTCAGGCTGCCTTTGTATGGGGTTGAATAAACTGTACAAACCTAATGTTATAGATCCAAATCCAATGTTAGAAAAAGTGGTGCAATGTGCTACATTTTGTGCAATAAGCTTTGTTTTCTTTTATATATTTCTACCAGTTTTGTAGTATGTTCTATATTAAACCATTTTTGTTTTTATGAATATGTCCCAAACTGGTTGTATGGCTTTAAAATAAATGTAAATGATCTCATAAAAAATATGCTGGCATTGAACATGCTGTGCATTTAAACATAAATAGCGTATACATCAGACTCATGATAGACTAACAGATCATTCTGCAGAACTCTACAACTAACAACCAGCAGGAGAACTTCATCAAGGGAAAACTTACTGTTTTCTGCTAATAATGAAATTTTAAGAAGAAACAAAAAATAAGAATAATCATCTCTGCATGCTGGCATGTTGGATGCTAGTATAACAAAAGATGCTCTTTTGGTGAATATGAGTTAACTTACAGCAGAATTTAAAAACACATATCCAGTTATGTTGGGTTTGGGGGTTTTTTTTTACTGTGCCTTAACCTTTCCTGTTGTAATAGTCTACATCTGGATTTCATCACAATTGCACTGTGAGCTGCATTCCATATAAACTGTTATTCTAACTGTTATAAGCAGTGGTTGCCAACAGCAGATTTCATGCTAGCAGAATACTACAATATATAAACAGAGGCTAGGCAAAGTCATTGGATACGCAAGAGTTAACCACAAAACACCAAGAGCTGCTGCAATGTTACTGTTGAGGCAGCCCACAAAAAGGAAAGCTCAACCTCTAGACACCTCTGAAAAAAGTACACCCTCTTTGAGTTCTATGGTTTTACATATCAGGACATAAAAACAATTATTTGTTCCTTAGCAGGTTTAAAATTAGGTAAATACAACCTCAAATGAACAACAACATATGACATGTTACAATGTATTATGATTTATTCAACAAAAGTAAAGTCAAAATGGAGAAGCCATGTGTAAAGATACACCCTTACTACTAAGAAGTAGCAGAAGGGTGCTGCTAATCAAATGCTCTCAATAAACCGAATATTGACACTGACCACCTCTATAAAAGCCATAGTTTTAGCAGTATGCTAGTCTGGAGCATTTAGGTGTGGGTTAATACAATAACAAGGAGCAAAGACATCAGTAATGATCTTAGAGAAACAATTGTTGCTGCCCATCAATTTGGAAAGGGTAATAAGGCCATTTCCACGCAAGTCCATCATTCTACGGTGAGTGAGATTATTCAAGAGTGGAAAATATTCAAGATAGTTGCCATTCTTCCCAGGAGTGGATGTCCCAGCAAATTCACCCAAAGGTCAGACCGTGCAATGCTCAGAGAAATTGCAAAAAACACAATAGTTACATCTCGGACTCTACAGGCCTCAGTTAGCATGTTAAAGGATCTTAACCTATATAGCCTGGAAAAAAGACGGGACAGGGGGGATATGATAGAAACATTTAAATACTTAAAGGGAATCAACAAGGTAAAGGAAGATAGTTTATTTAAAAGGAGAAATACTACCACAACAAGAGGACACAAGCATAAACTAGAGGGGCAAAGGTTTAATGGTAACATCAGAAAATATTACTTTACGGAAAGGGACGCATGGAATAGCCTTCCAGCAGAAGTGGTAGATGTTAATACAGTAAAGTCATTTAAGCAAGCATGGGATAGGAATACGGCCAAGCTAGATATAGGATAAGGGCAAGTACTAAAGGAAAGTACTCAGAGGTTGGGCAGACTGGATGGGCCTACTGGTTCTTATCTGCCGTCACTTTCTATGCTTCTATGTTAAATGTTAAAGTTCATGAACAAGTAAGGTTTGTTTGGAACAGATGCCAGGAGGAAGCCCCTTCTCTCTAAAAAGAACATGGCAGTATGTTACAATGTCCTTTGGAAAGACAACACCAATGTGGTGATGTTTGGCCATAAAACCAAACGCAGCATATCAGCACAAATACCTCATACCACATGTCAAGAACGGTGGTGGAGGGGTGATGATTTGGGCTTGCTTTACAGCCACAGGACCTGGGAACCATGCAGTCATTGAGTCACCATAAACGCCTATCTGTCCAACAACTAAAGCTTTGCCAAAATTGGGTCATGCAACAGGGCAATGATCCAAAGCACACCTGCAAATATACAACAGAATAGCTAAAAAATAATCACAGTGTGACAATGGTCCAGTCAAAGTCCAGGCCTCAACCATATTGTGCACCTTGAGAATGGTGTACATGAACAAATACCCAGAAACCTCAATGAACTGAAATGTTGTAAAGAAGAGTCGGCTACAATTCCTCCAGAACGATGTGAGAGACTAATAAAGTCATATGCTTTTTTATCTCATTTGTTCCACTGCAGTCTAGGGTAGAATTCCTTGTGACAGATTTGTCGGAAATGGGAATTTATTTTGGGAAAATTAGGGGTTTCCAGGGGCAGACACACCGTCTAGGGGTAAATTGTTTGAATCCACATAGCTAAAATAAGAAGAACTTGCTTCCTTGAAGAAAATGGAGGGGTTAATACTGTGATGAAGCCTATGAAAGGTAAATACACACAGGGTTACATTGGGAATGAAGATGTATGGTAACAAGGACGTAACAGAAATGTAGGTAACTGCAACCAGAGTGCAAAAAGATTGCAACAAGGTATTGGGGGAGACCACAATTCTTATAGGAACAATATATTATATTGTTAATTTTTTTAAAAATGTATTGTACTATTTTAGTGATTTTTTTATTGTTAAACAAAATTGTTATTGTTATAGGATTGTGTCCCTGCCGCTGCAGGAAGATCAGGACGCACTGGTACCTCCATAAGGGTCTTTTGAGATGCGTTTTATGGACGTACCGGTCCGGGGACTGATGGGGTTAAAGATCCTATGACACATTATTTAAAAACAGGTACTACTGCTTTTACATACAATGCAATACACTATTTACTATGTACATTTGCCTATTTATGTGGGCTTCAGGAGACTACATTTGTATTAAAAAAAAGTCTCTTCCTGTCCTACCTGTGAGCATGTGAATTTTAATATAAATATGTTATGCTCCCTAAGGTGCCTGCTATAGTCTACACACTATCTCCACATGATTTACCTCTAGTACTGAATGCAGAATAACACAAAAAAATAAGACAAAAAAATATTTGATCCATCAACCATAAAGGATTGGCTAAATTCCATATACTGTCTACATGCTACACTTTTACTGATGTTGGCACCCTTACTTGTCCAACTGGTATCCTTGGGAGCTCATGAAATCACATTTGCAGTGCCCATACAAACAAGGACTGGCACAGGCAATTCAGCGTTCCAAGAGAACGTTGTTTAAGACTTAGAGAGTGGCAGCTGTTCCCTCGTCCAAGATTGTAGTTTAACTACTCCTTTTAATAGGGCAGATTTGAAAACTCTGTCTCAATTACATATAATGTTAATAAGCCCCAAATGACTGTTTCCTACCATAATAAACTAATCCGTAAACTGAGTCTTCGCAATGATCGTTATATTTTGAAGAACCTCAGGTTCAGCTGATTGAGAGAGTTCCATATATATATAGATAGTTCTTTAATTTCTGGTAGGTCGTAGTATTAAATAGGTTTGTCTTTGTTTATTTTTTACATTGAGATATGTTGATTCATTAGATGCTCTCTGTAATTTTGGTTTGGCTTTATGTTCTAAAAATAAAATGAATATGTGAAACAGCATGCAAAGGTCATATTATAAATCAGGTTTTGGCAGCTGTACTCCAGGAGTAAGAACATTTGTCACTGTGCAAAATAATATAAAATCTAAATATATTTGGTGATGGGGCAAAACAGCTAGAGTGGGTTACAATACAAATAATAATGGCATATATAAGAGTTGACCAGGTTTTACTTTATTTCAGGAAAATTATAAATTACATTATATATATATATATATATATATATATATATATATGGAGCCTTACACTGAGTTTAATTTAGTCCTAGAGTATACATTTCTATTTCTATAATGGATCTACGCAGCTATGCAGCAACATACTCAGGCCTAGGGTGGGAGGTCCAGGGGAAGTAATCAAGCCCCCGCTTGTGCCACCATTCAACCGCCGGTTATGAAGCATACATATGATCTCCTAAACTGGTCCATTTACACTATAGAAGTTGATTTTAAAGGCCCTATGTGCCTTTAAGTGACTGAGTACCAGGGTATGTCAGATTGAAGTGCTCCACAGTGGGGACAGTATCCATGGAGGAAGTGGCTGGGGTACTAAGGCAGCTCTAAAGGAAAATACAACTCTGGACCTACATGGTGATCCTAATACAAAGATTTATACAATTTTAGTTTGCGGAATATGGATTCTAGGCTATTATGGGGATTGTACAGAAAAGTACCCAAAAACAAATCCACAATAAAAATTATACTTTATCTCTAGTAGTGTGAACAAAAAACATTTTCCTTTTTTACCTTTTATCCATTAATGGCATTCTGATAGCTAGATCAGCATTTTTTGTAGGTAATTTTATAAGGTACAGCAATAAGCATAAGGAGAAAAACCCAAAGCCATAATGCAATAATGTGTTAGATACAAAGAACAGGTAAAAAATAACCATGCACCAATACAGAAAGAAAACCACCAAATGTTCCAAATAAATTTTTATATAATCTGTCTCGATATGTGACAGAATTATTTGAAAGTGACCTTATTTGCATGCGCCAACCCAGAATCCCTTGTGGATGTGGCAGCACCATGAGATTTCTGAGGGAAAAACAAGCCTTCTGGCTTGTCTGGCGTCTGTAGATGAGTGCTTAACCCTTTACCCACCATAACTTATGTAATGGTATATATATATATATATACACATATATATATATATATATATATATATATATATATATATATATATATATATATATATATACACAGATTTGGGTTCTATCTCCAGGGATCATATATAGGCATACTGAACCTAGAAATGTAAACATTGCATCTAATTTTTAGACACCTCTGAATTCTGCATTCAAAAGTAAAAAAATCTCGCACATGGAAGTAAGGTGCAGGAAAGAGTTCTTTATTAATTACTGGTTGGTCCCGTTTGGAGGAGTCATTTGAAGACTCCTGGCACCGGAGTTTTCCCACCATATGTGGTGATGCAAGTCACAATATATTCACTGATTACAGAGATCCGAAAGTTTGCCGGAAGGGCAGCCCGCTGATACATTGTATAAACCTCTGAGTGCTGCCCTGTGCATAGAACTAGGATATGACATCATATCCTGGTGCTCTTCTCAACGCATTGGGCCTGTGGTAGCAAGTAACAGAGGTCTGTATACCCTGAAGTAAGGAACTCTGTACATATGTCTGTAATGATATATATATACTTACTTTTGACATTAATTCTAGACAGCAAAATGTCTGAGGCTTTATAGAATAAAAGCTAGATAATGAGGAATGATACTGTGATTTTAAATGGCCATCCAGATTTTCTATTGATGGATTACCTACAGAAAACTTCTGTAGACCCAACTCTATTATTATTGGTGGTTAGTTATTTAATATTACCATGTCGTTGTTTTCACATAGATTTCACATTAATTTCCACTGTAATCACAGTTAAATCTATGTTTATTGATTTTGTTGTTAAATCCCAGAACTCTATTAGTCTGGCCCGTAACTAGTCAATGCTAGAACTCTGCATGGTCTAGTCATTCATTCTAACTGCAAATTCCATGTGTTTAAACAAAGAGTAAAACGACATGACAGCAGAAACTATTCAATGTAATGATTTCTTACAGTTTCTACAAAAAAAATACGAGACAGTAAAAATTACCAGGAATGTTAAGGAACTAGGGATCACCCACTGATTAGGAAATCGAACTGTTCCCTAGTCGCTGCACCTGGGTCCTTTAAAACTGTTAATAACTGCAGTCACCCACTGACTTTATTCCCTTTTCAATTATTGTACTAGGTGCAATCCTCCAATTTAACAGGCATTTCTAGGGCAGAGAAAAGATTCATTAGATTGGTGCTCAAATGATGGTAAATCCACTAAAGTATATATATAATTTTTCAGCTTTTTCTTCTGATACATGACTATGGTCTCATTTACCCTATTCTGTGAACCTGTTATCTTCTCGGTTTCGGAGTTGTTCACAATGCATTTCTATACTAGTTTGTCCATGAATCTCAAGGTTTTTATACCAATTCTAGGGTGATTAACCAATCAGAGTCAAATAATCTAGGTTTATATTCTACTCTTTTTCAGTGATTAATTAAGCACTTCAATTTGTGTTTTTCTCACTGCTTTATATCACAGCTAAACCCCCTGCTTGAATAGAGAGGCTCAATTCACAATATCTTTATCTCCTGACAGCGTTTTGCTTTCATAAGGACAATTATCACTAACATTACATTGTTAGCACTGGAAAGTCACTGCAAAAGAATCTTGGTGCCAATGAATAACTCAAATGTATGAAAGATGAGCTGGCATGTGCTAAGGCAAATGTGCAAGAAGTCTACATTAGGGAGGACTCCCAACAAATTTTGTTAGTAATTACTAGAATGAGTATAAAAATCATTTTCCATTTTTTTCCATTGTATAATGTTTCCAGACAGATGCATATTTGCCATGTGTCTAGCTATGTTATCTTATCCCAATCTACTAGAAAACACTCTTATAACATCTTATAATGCTGGTGGTAAACAATAGAATGGCTCACTGGTAATCACATAGGTGGACACTCTGACTAATGAACGTCTATGCAGGAACAGACTTCATCAGCGTTGCCATTTAAAATCAGCTCTGTGTGGTGTTTGAGCAGGGACGGTCACCCAAAGTATCACATGACTGACAATGTCAGACTTCACATCTGTAGATAACGGAAATTTAGTTGCAACAAATGAAATAAAATGTCTGTCAATTCTACCCTATTGTACTGTATACAGCGCTGTTTCATATGCTCAAGTTGATACTTTTCAATGTAAATTCTTCTTTAAGTAGGCTTCCTGTTTCAATAGAAGACAGGCAGAAAATGACAAAAGTGGCAATTCCTAACTCTAGCGAAAAAAGGAAAAAAATACATAAATTACACTTGGTAAGATATATGTAAGTTTAAGCATGTTGCACAATACACATTTCCTTTAATGTAAAGGGGGACTCAAGCAGTCTTATGAGATTATAAAAACTGGCCTTGCCTCATCATAGAGAGGTTCTTTTCCAGCAATTACAGCGATGGCACAAAAAGAAAACCATGGATTAGTAGATATGCTAGGATATAACCTTAGTGTTTTCCCATAGGTGTGTAGTAGCAATGCAGTTGTGTCTATCGTGAAGGTGCATAGCATGGTCTGCAGTCAAACACATCTCCTGCTTATCAATTTGAGTGGTACGCTGCAGTGTCTTAAGCAGGTAAATGTGCAGGTAGTTGTAGTTTTTTTCTGATTCCTACCAAGTAAATTGCAGATACTTCAAAAACTAGTATTTTCTTTTCAATGTGATAGTGAGAAAAGGAGGGGAAGGGTTGCCATAGCATCCATTTCTTGCAAGGTGCATATACATTTCACATGTTGCTGAACAGCAAAGTGCCTCCCTGCAGTATAGACAATTTGTAAACTCACAGAAAGGTATTACTTACACATGTGCGTGTGCCCTGGGAATCTATGTACAGATACAAATCTAAAATCTACATGTGATTTAAGGGTTCTGTGTATATCTAAAGCATGTTGCCGATGATTTGCCAGCAGCAGAACACTCCACTGAGCTACTGATCTGTGCTTTTGATAGCAAATCTTTTGGCCCAAAGTGCCAATTTGAGTTATGTCCTTTAGAAACTCTTCATTAAACCACCCATTAACCCAATAAAATCTGGGTGGACAATGAAGCAACACAAAACTGAGTCTCACTGCATCCATTTAAAAACTATATGGAAACCATCATGCAAGCATCTAAATACAGTCAATCTGGCATCGTTAAAATTATTGTTAATAAAAGGTTATATATAGAAAATAACAGTCTAAAAAAGAGACATTTAAATATTGCTTTTATAGTATAATGAAAAATAATGCCGCAACAAGCATTTAATAAAAAAAACAAACATGTTTTCATACCAGGGAATTGGTACTCCTAGGATATCCCCTATTTTAGGGACAGACACTGCAATCCCACCTTGGACAAGAATGTGCAAAAGTGCCAAGTGTGAAAGGGAGAGAGCCTCTTGTACAAAGTACTTTTATATGATTCTTCATTGGTGGTGCCTTATTGGAGACTATACTGTGCCTCCTCAAAGTTGTGGCACGTGTTCCCTTTTCACTTCATTCGTCCAGTTTCCTCAAGTGTTTAAAAAAAAAAAAAAAAAAAAAGGTATATGTTTCATAAGAGCATAAACTAAACAGTGCATACATCTTACTCCATTCAGAATTTTCCAGACTTTGCTGCGGTTCTGCAGGCTGGTGAGTAGTTAAAGGCTTGTTTGCCTAGGTATACAGTGAAGGAAAAAATTGATCCCCTGCTGATTTTGTGCATTTCCAGAATAATGCATTTCAAATAAATTATACATTCATTTGCATTTTACTCAGTGAAATAAGTATTTGATCCCTTATCAATCAGCAAGATATCTGGGTCCCAGGTGTCTTTAATACAGGTAACGAGCTGAGATGAGGAGCACTCATGTGTGGTCAGAAGAGACTAAAATCGAGCTATTTAGCATCAACTCAACGGGTTTGGAGGAGGAGGAATGCTGCCTATGACCCCAAGAACACCATCCCCACCATCAAACATGGAGGTGGAAACATTATGGGACAGGACAATTTCACCGCATCAAAGGGACGATGCCTGAGCCAGGGGAATTGAAAATGGGTCGTGGATGGGTATTCCAGCATGACGATGACCCAAAACACATGGCCAAAGCAACAAAGGAGTGCCCCAAGAAGAAGCACATTAAAGTCCTGGAGTGGCCTAGCCAGTCTCCAGGCCCTTAATCCCATAGAAAATCTTATTTGAAATGCGTTTTTTGGATTTTTTTAGTGTTATTCTGTCTCTCACTGTTCAAATAAACCTACCATTAAAATTATAGACTGATCATGTCTTTGTCAGTGGGCAAACGTACAAAATCAGCAGGAGATCAAATAACCACCAGGGATCACCATGAAAGCATTACATTTGTATGGAAAACTGAATCACGGGCCATATTTGTTTAAAATACTGTATCTTTGTTCACAGTAAATTTTCCTCTTGTGGCTGGGTTCAGGATTAACCCATAATGGTTTTTGGTACACCAGCCTGATAGATATACTAATGTTCTTCCATTGAAGTAGGTGGGCTTATAAGGCCAGACTGCTCCTCGTAGAAACACTCTGTATGACAGCATAATTGCTGGATATGTTTCTTTCTTAGCAGTAGTGGTAAAAAAAAAAAAAAATCACATGGTTGCTACTTTAATTCATTTAATACTGAGTTATCTAAGGGTTATTTGTTAAAAGCGGGGTTTTGCTAATGTTTTTTTATCGATGTAATAAAAAATAGATATTCTAAATGCAATTATTACGTTAATGTCTCTTGGGGGACACCAACAGTTTAGGGGCTCATTATGCCCAGGGATTTTGCAGAATTTGAAGAACTTTCTATGAAATCATAACTCAGTGTTCCACTTTCTTAAATGCGCAGTTTCTGCTTGCCCTTGCCTAAGGATGGCCCTGATTAGCTCATAGAACACTGATGGTCATATTCTAAAGCCCAAACAACAGTTTTTTGTTTTGCTTTTTTTTTTAACAAGTAAAATGTCTCACATGACTTGGCAGTGAGTAAAATCAATAAAGAAGAGGTTAAGGCTTAAGTGAAATCTAAACAAAAAAAAGTTTTGGCAGTGACTAAAGAAAGCTCTTCCGAGAGTAACGAACAATAGAAAGTTTGGACTTCATGGAAATGTATTGTTTCATAACTAAATTGTTCCAAAAGCTATCAATTAACACACACCAGAAAAGAGCCTTCATAGAGTAAAACAGAATCAACACACCAAATAGAACAATGAACTACAAGCACAGATTTAAATACTGGATAAAATATTTTTCAGCCTTGCTCCCATGTGTAAGACATGTAATAAGAAGAAAATTAAGATACCTTAGTTAAGATGAACTTTCCTAAAAGTCTATGAAAATTTTCCTTGAACTCACCTATTCTATATAGAAAAATTGAATTGTTTCCGAGACGAAATTTCTTCATGAAAGTATATTCAAGACACAGCTTTCTATACTTGGGGTTTCAAAGGGAGCACGTGCAGTTTCCTGACACCTCTCTCTTGGAAGCATATTGGAGGGAAACCAAATCAAATATACCAACTGAGAATACCCTAGGGATTCCAGTTCAGTATGTTAATTTCCTTGTTAGTCTGATGCTGTTTTAATACATCATAATATTCAAAGATCCGACTGAGAACATTAATTATACATTGCCTTTCCAGTGCCTAACTTGTAAAACATTGAATATGATGCTAATAGGAGTCTAGGATGATCTCTCTATTAGGCAGATTCATTAAACTAGAGGTCCATAAGACAGCTTGCAGCTACTATGTATCACACAAAGGTTGCATTCCTGGGATTGGTACAGTTGGTCCTAAAATATGAATGGCACATACATTCTGGGCACAATGCCACCAGCTGTGGTGGTCACTTGTTTGTATTAAGTCCCCAGGAACCCACAGCATTAAATGAGCCAAAGATTCACTTTCACTATCATTGTAAATAAGATTTTAATTGTCACTTATTTGTAAGGAAAAGTGCATAAGGGTGTATCCCAATCAGGATAATAAATGGAAAGTATACCCTGGGACAATGAGTATATACATTTGTAAGGCTTTATTCTCTATACTGAGAGTTTGTAGAAAATGCTTTATAAAGAGCTAGCCCTGTTGAATTTCTCCAGCAAGATGGGCTGAGCAGGCCTTGGATTTAACAATGCGCTATGCAGGGCAAACTGGGATTGATTCTTTATAATGCATAGTAAACCCAAAGAAATAAAATGTTTCGTACAAACACAACTCACAAGTTAGTAAATACACCTCTAAGGATCTGTGTCGCAAAACCAGGTTGGGCAGCATTACATTAAAACTGTCACCTCAGTCTAGGCTCTCACTTACCACTGCACTGCACGGACTTCTGTTTTTTTTTGCTGTGTGATACAATAAAGCATATATATATGACATAATTTATGTTCCATGCATGTCTAGATGAGGCACATGGCTTATGGAACACTACAGAGACAGGTATCATCAGTTACTGCAAACATGCCCTTAAAAGTAACAGGCCAACCTGTGTTACCCAACTGAAAATCACAGAAGTTTTGTATAAAATACGTAAGTTATTTTAAGTAAGATGTTTGCAAGTCATAACACCATTCTGACCTTTGAGATGAACTCCATTTTCCAGTAAAAATGAACAGATACATGCTCCTTTTCAAAATATTATTTATTCCTAATCCAGTTTCCTGAGTAAAAACTATCACAAATGTAAACCATATGCAGAAACCAAAGTTGTTTGGTCTAGATCCTAAGGGTTTTGAAGGTCTCTGGTGTTCCAAAATGTAGCAACAATTTTCTGAATGTTACACAATAAAGTTTATTTTTTTTTATTAGGTGGCTTATAGATACTGTCCAATATTCTTGAATATGGAGAAAAGAAAAAAAAATCAGGGCATTTAATTACAGCTATACCTGATAATACACAGATATTATACTGAATGTTCTTGTTTGACTTGAGATATGGTGTAAGTAGAACCTGAAGGAAGCACAAAGATGAAAATATAATAAACTTTATATAAAGTAGAACGTCCTTACTGGTAGGAGCAACATAATGTTTATTCAAAAAGAGTATTACTATAATATAACTGTCTGACTGTATATATTCATCTATCATGCATGGCGATATAACTATATACTCATCTAAATATATCTGAATATGTAGTTATGTGTGGGGGACGCCATATGTTTGTGCATGATATATATATATATATATATATATATATATATATATACATACATATATATATACATGTGTGTGTATATATGTATATATATATATATATATATATAGTGAGCTTATTTGAGCAGGCCCCTTCTCACCTTTTTTCTGTAAATCCAAATTTTTATGTTATGTCCCGTTTACAGCGCAGCGGAATATGGCAGCACTATATAAATCAATAAATAATATATATTGATACATAAATATAGATATAATGTGCAAGTATATATATATATATATATATATATATATATATATATATATATTGTAATATACATATAGATTTTATAAATGTGTAAAGCAGTACTATGGAGGATTGGTTTTATAAGTGACTAAGGAAGGAAATACAATACCACACTGTACACTTACATTCTACAACTAAGTTTAAAGATCACAGAGGCTAAGATATTAATGACATTTAGCTTTACCTTGTCTGGATCTGTTAATGGAAATAAGGTGCCAGAAAACTGAGGGGAAGGAAATGAAGACATGTCTTTTTAATACCTTTATTTATAGAAGAGGCAGTGTGCTGTGAATATATTAACAAGCCATCTCCCACTATCTCTACACTGGCATTCAAAGCTGTGTGGGGTTTTTTTTCTCCCTGTGCACTCGTCTCGCTACCCCCTACTATAAACAGACTATACAGCCCAGGCAGTTGTGCTCTGATTATTACACTAGCCATCTGTGCAGAATGTGGCCACTTACTGATTTTCTCCTCGTCCCTGGAAAAGGGGAAGCAGCAGAGCTGACCCATGGCACCTGGAAGCCTGAGCTTGATCCTCTTCTCTGCAAACAGCTCAAACTGCAGATTAGTGCACAGGCTGGCACAGCGCTGCTTATTTCACAGACAGGGGAGGAGAGACAGGAGAGAAGGGATCCAGAGGCTATATTGAGGGAACGGCTCCTCCTTTCTGTCCTCTGCTGCAATTGCTTTAGCACTGATAGCGTAGAAAAAGAGAAGTGGATGGGAGCCTTGCATCTGTGAAACACAGCGTCTGCTAGAGATGAATAGATGGATAGGTAACCACACTTCCCCTTTCCCACTATTTATGGTGACACAGACTGATATGTAATATATAATCTAGGGAATGCCTACAGGAAGCTAAACTGAAATACTGATTCCAAAATAGTGTATTCTATTTATTCATAGAAATCCCGAGCACTACTGGTGTCCACAAAGGCACAATTCAGATTGTTTTTTTATTTACAAGAATTAATTAATAGATTTCAGCATCCCCTGACCGAACACAGCTTCAATTACTTCATCCTTGCTTGGCACACAGAACTGTTCAGCTTCTCACATTTTCCTACAAGTGTTTGCATAGCGCACTGCAGCTGATGTGTAGCCAAGTCGCCAAGTTCTTATCAGATTCCGCTGAATCCTGCAGCTCCCCAAAGTGTGCTGAATTTTCCAGAGCCCAAGCTGACTGGAGATCTTTCTGATTCCAAGGACTGAGCACAGAAGAGATGAACCCAACCCAAGTTTAGTTAATTGATTAGGTGTTCTTCTGGGAATTACCAACTCAGAGACTGAATTTGGAGTCACTACCAATCCACTTGCCACAACACAACATCCCCATGCTTTAAACAAGGACTGCACTTTGCACCTATACCATCACCATTATCATTTTATGTCCTTGAAACTACAGAACATAGAGGCTAAGCCTCTCATATACCGTATTACAAGATTTATGAAATTGAG
Organism: Spea bombifrons; assembly: GCF_027358695.1. Classification (NCBI taxonomy): domain Eukaryota; kingdom Metazoa; phylum Chordata; class Amphibia; order Anura; family Pelobatidae; genus Spea; species Spea bombifrons. The sequence goes on along the minus strand of NC_071089.1, from coordinate 46,276,322 downwards.
TCCATGTAGTACTATCATAAATCATTGGTATTCTTTAAAAACTAGAAATCATAAAAAAGGAGACTACTTATTATAAAAGGAGAATCCCAACGCGCTGCTCCTTAAATACGTGTTTAAATCAACAGTCCACATTTTCAGTTTTACTAGGTGTCAGTTCTTAGAGAAACATTATGCAACTCCTTTCCTTCTTTCTATACAATTGCATATGTAACATCATTTGAAATGGCACTTGGTAAGGGAGGAGCGGTTTACCACAACCTTTTATATGACTTTATAACCAATGGATAGCTACTTATGTAAGATCATTTAGCGGAACAATGGATTCTGGGTGACTGTATTAGTGAGCGCACTTGCTCCTTTCTCAATACAGCTGTACCTAATTCATACTGGCAACACATAAACCTATATAACAGGCTTGGGTGTTACTGTATACACATCCCAGGTGTTCCCTCTTGAAAAGGGCCGTTCCTTCTTTTAAGATCTCAAACCTGTCTATGAATTCGCCTTCTTGTGGATCGGCAGATATGGGTACTCAGAAGCATGAGTACAGTCCCACAGATCTCAGGGCTAGATGAGGAGATGCACTGACCTCTCCTGACTGGGCCAGGGAGCTGTAAAATTAATGGAGATCTGTGCTGTTGCTGTACAAAATTCCATCACAGGTCCTATGTGGCTCTTTGGGTAAGGTAGAATCATGATCCCACGTTCAGCTCTGCCTCTAGCCACCCTCAAACAAAGGTGTCCCAGTTAGGACACCTGAACTGTTGAGTATGTGGAAGGGCTAAACTTGGTGGACATATCTTTTTTCAAACCCCTTAACTATGTCACATAAAATGTTTTTTAAATTGTGTACCAGTAATTAAAATAAATCATTGATCTTTTATATGATTTACTCTGTAACGTAAATACATCAGAATGCCCCTGTTTCATCATTTGAAATGGTAGAAGGTGGTTGTGTCGAAACCATGGCTTCATTTGAAAACAAAGGTCGTTGTATGTGGGTAAACAGAAGTTATTGTGGAAAGTGGTAATAATGGAACAATCATGAATTATTAGTTAATAATGTCATAGCACCATTCTTACCAACACAACTGCCTTGTAGACATAACCCCAATGCAGCAAAAGCCTTGCTAAATTGTTAGAGCTACAAAAATCCCATTTCTGTTTCTATAGTAACAATAGCCAGGGTTTGCCTTGCTCTATAACACTAGGGTTAACTGACAATGTAAATAGTGTCAAGAAGCCCCTCAATTATTATGTGATATTCATTGTGTGTCTAATCTAAGCACTCCTCAAACAAGAGGATACGAAACATATGCCCAATAGTGATTCCCTTTTCCCAGTAAAAATATCCAAATGCAGAACACAGAACTCCCAAAGGGGAAAAGGAAATGTTTAATGGTAACATATAATTACCATGGAAGATGCAAAATCGGAGTAATTACTGCAGATATATACACATTGGGAAATTCAAATATAACCCTCCATTCTCCTATATTGAGTATGTGAGAACTCTTCCACAGATGCCAGGTGGTTATTACTGTTTGTCTAATTCTTCCCTTAATGACAGCTTCTTATAATTATAGTTTACACCCAAGAATTTTAGACATTCAGAAAATGCGACTTTCTTGTGTCAAGAAAAGAAAAATTAAAATGAATTTTTTCTTTAAAAAAAATGTATTAAAACAATACATTACCCATGTATTCATCTCATCCAATTACCTATCCCTGACCTATAAATACCCCCAATATACACTAGTCTAAAATTAAAAAAAACTATAAATAGAAGGGACACAGGGCTCTTGACACAGGGCTCTTGACACATGTGGGAACTGTGACAAGCAAATCACTGCAACTACACTGCATGTAAAATCTGTGACTGATTATAACAATCACATGATCAGGGACATTGCATGATGTTTTATGATGTCATGATGGATATAATGTAACTTCAAAATTATGACGGATTGAACATCCTGATAGATGAGAAAGGGTTTATGACTTATTGCATTGATTAATGCTGCATTTTATTTACTACATGTTTTATTATTTTTTCTCTTTCTGAGGATTTAGCTGTGTTTCAATAGATGCGCACACATGTACCTGATTGACTTGATATGGTGCGACCAGACCTAACATAAAGAACATTTTAGAAATATAAAAAGTGAAGACATAGCTATACCAAAAATCAATCTGTTTTGAGCCTAGATATATGTACACCAATCAACCATAATGTTATGACCACCTGCCTAATGTTGTGTCAGAGGCGTACCTAGAGTATTTGGCACCTGGGGCGGATCCTGTATGTGGTAACCCCCCCCCCAACACACACACATTGCTTCTATCGTTATATACTGAGGCAAACATTGAAGGGGGTACAGCATAACTGTTATTATACACTGAGGCAGACGTTGACGGGGTGCAGCATAACTTATTATATACTAAGCCAGACATTGATGGGGGTACAGCATAATTGTTATTATATACTGAGGCAGACATTGACGGTGGTATAAGAAACACCTATCACTATATTTACTGAGGCAAACATTGAAACATTGACGATGGTACAGCATAACTATTATCATTATATACTGAGACAGACATTGATGGGGGTACAACATAACACTGATCACTATATACCAAGCCAAACATTGATGCGGTGTAGGCCTACCACTTCAGTGTCTGGCTTAGTGGGATGCACCGAAATGAAAATTCCGGACCTAAACCGAAAATTCAGCATTCACTTGGCCAAAACTGAACATTTATTAAAAGTAACACACCAAAACTGGACAAAAAAAATGCAATAACAATATATATATATATATATATATATATATATATATATATATATATCATGGCATAGGGAGGCTATGATCACACTCCAGCAGTGTGCAGTTTCAGCATGTACTGTATGCCCGGGCATGATAGGAGTGGGATTGCTGTTAGCAATCATATATATATATATATATATATATAATCAAATAGTAATAAAGCCAACACTCATGGTCTTCAATAGTACTTAGCTTTTATTGCAAGACGCTAAAATATCGACGTTTTAGTCCAACTTGTGGACTTTCATCAGAAACTGAAATTCAAGTAGTGGGACAAACTGTTTTCTCCACCTAATGGTCAATAATCTAATGATAAGGACTTTTTTCCACTCCAGGCTGACAATGTGGTTCGCTTCCCTGGCAACCAGGCAAAGGCTGTTGTTTAAGACCATTAGCAGGGATTGACTGGCGATGATGGCACTTTAAGGCAAGCAGCCGACTTATGACTGTAAAAGTGTGGTCAACAGCTAGATATGTGCGACCAAACACATTTTTATGCTCGCATTCTGTGTGGCTGTGGATAACTAGCCTCTGGCCACACACTGCAGCAACAAATCAGGTGACTCAGTGGCGCTATTGGCATTTGCCCGGTGTGCCAGATGGCCAGTCTGGGCCTGAACATTAGTGTCTTTCCCTGTGTCTATTTTAAATAAAAGATAATAATAATAATTTTAGAGATTTATGCGTATATATCTCCGATCTATCATGCATCAAACTAAAGCCCTACGCAGGACGGCTTTTTTAATCCCGCTCCCGCCCGCTCCCGCTGATTTTTTGTCCGCTCCCGCAATGTGGGTGTTCCACTCCCGTCACTTTTACGCCCACCTCCTTACCTGAACTGCAGAGTTCCCGCGCAGTCCCGCAAGGCTGCCTTCTCGCTGCTCCCTCACAGTGTCTCTTCTCATGGAAAGTGACATCACATTACGTGACTCCGTTTTGTTACTGGGCAGAGCAAGAGAGGAGACACTGTAAGGGAGTAGCGAGAAGGCAGCCTTGCGGGACTGCGCGGGACTCCGCGGGATTACCGGGACCAGCAGGTAGAGTGCCTGACCGCCCGCTGCACCAGCAAGACCGCCTACGCCTGCAAGTTTTTTGCCGGGTCCCACGGGACCCGCAGGGCCCGCCTCCCAATGCAGTCCTCTACATCAAACCTCCGGGATCAGCGCTCATGAGACATTCTTAATGCTTTTTAGGTTGTGCATTCTTTTTGGGCTATTCATATTTGCAGTTTCTGATCAATCTTTAGGTGACTCATTAATGGTGTCCAGAGAAAGCTTTAAATAGCTTGAGAGTCTCGTTTGGTTAAAATACAGTGAAATACAGTGAAGTCCCAACTGATTCAGCTATACGGTAAGCAATATAGCCATGCAAAATTAGATATGACTAGCCAAACCTGGGGTAGCATAATATGGCCATAGTGAATTTGTGTGTACTTGGTCATTATTATTTTAGCAGCAAGCCGAAAATCTCAATGTGTATGCCTTTTATACTTTTGGTTGTGCGCTGTCCTTTTTGTGTACTTTTTGGCTCACATGCTGCAGGAAATGATGACACATCAGGGCACATGGAACAGTGAGCCAGAGCAGGGGCGTACCTAGAGTATTTGGCACCTGGGACGGATCCTGTATTTGGCACCCCCCCACACACACACACACTTTAAAACTGCATTGCTTCTATCGTTATATACTGGTGCAGACACTGAAGGTGGTACAGCATTACTGTTATCATTATATACTGAGGCAGAAATTGACGTTGGTACAGCATAATACCTATCACTATATACTGAGGCAGACATTGACGGTTGTACAGCATAACACCTACCACTATATACTAAGGCAGACAATGATGGCGGTACAGCATAATCCCTATCACTATACATTGAGCCAGACATTGACAATAGTGCAGCATAACTCCTATCACTATATACTAAGCCAAACATTGATGTGGTATAGGCCTACCACTTAATTGTCTGGCTTAGTAGTAGGGATGCACCGAAACAAATTCTGGACTGAAACCGAAAATGCAGCATTTACCTGGCCGAAAACGAATATGACCCCCCCACCATAAAAAAAAATCATGTCCAAGTTCTAGCATGTACTGGCTGCCTGGGAATGATAGGAGTGTGATTGCTGTCAGCAATCATATATATATTAATATTGTTATTATTGTTCACATGTGAACTCAGCACTGGAGGCATAGAATTAGACATACAAAAGTATTTGCAAGTATACAATAATAATGTATGGAAACATAGCATTGCAGGTATAGATCAACTGGAAATCATATAAAAACTCAGCAATAAAGGTTGCTATGTGGGCATCCACACTGCCCACATAGAACCCGACCAGCACCCAGATTACACACATAGGACCTGCCATCTTTGTCCCCAAACAGCCTACCATGCGTCAACTTTGTCCCCAAACAGCCCGGCCTGTGCCATCTTTGTCCCATAACCACCCTGCCTGTGTCATCTTGGTCCCCAGGGCTCAAACATCCTGCTTGTGCCATCTTTGCCTTTCCACAAATCAACTATACATCTATCATACACACAAACACTTTTACAGTCAGTCACTAATTCACACTTTCATTCACATAATTAATTCACACAATCATTTATTCTCTCACTCATTCACACAAATTTTCCACACATTCATTCATTCTCTCACTCATTCTCACTGTTCATTAATGCATTCTCACACTCATTAATTTATTCCTTAATTCTCACAATGCATCCACACATTAATTTATTCTCTCACTCATTCTCACTGTTTATTTATTCCAATATACTTACTACCCTCTTTCTACCTTTCCCCCGTCTCACTCCCTTCTGCCCTATCTACCCCTTCTCTCTCCCTTCTGCCGTATCTACCCCCTTCTGCCCTATCTACCCCTTCTCACTCCCTTCTGCCCTATCTACCCCCTATCCCCCCGTCTCACTCCCTTCTCCCTATCTACCCCCTCCTAACTATCTACCCTCTCCCCCTTTGAAGTTCACTTACCTTTCAGGAGTCCTGCGGTGGGGGTGCAAGGCCTCTGTCTCCCAGCTCTGCCACTGTATGGAACAGTATCGAGTGATGGGAGTTATGATATACTTTAGAGCATAATTATATCATGAAAGACATTGGAAATGGTACAGCATAACACCCATCACTCTCACACATTTACCGCAATCCACGTTTACCAATCCACACATACCAATCCACACATACTAATCCACTCTCACTGTCACTCTCACTGAAACTGAATGCTTTCCTACCTTTTCTTTTTTCTCCTTACAGCAGTCAGCTCCTTTTCCTCCTCTTCGCTCCTCTTCTTCAGTTCTTCTGTCTTCTTCCGGTTCAGAGGGCACAGATGGCGGTTGGCAGGGCGCACAGCAGCAGTTGCCGCGCGGATCGCAAGGGGGATCCTTGAACCAGCTTAACATCACTCAAGGGAGCCGGAGGTCTGTTAAAGACCTCTGATACCGCTCCCTTGCGAGCCTGCTTCACCAGCGGCGGACATTACTGTCCGTCTCTGGAGGGGGTGCCGGGTGCCGGCAAGTTGGCACACCCCCCCTGATCCACGGATCACACTGAGCATGAAGGCATGGAGGATGAAGTACACAGACATGCCAATAGGGGGGTGTTGCAGGGTAGGTAAATGGGGGGGGTGGGTCTGAAAAAGCTTGTCTGAAATTTTGGAATGAATGTAAACCTTTAAAAAAAATACTTAAAATGAAAGCTATTTGGTTTATGCTTTTGTTAATAGGAAAAAAAACAAAGTATTTTATTAATTTTCCATGGTATAAAAATGAGTTGACTGCATCCTCAGCTAGCCTTTTTTGTTTTGTGAATGTAAATCAGGTTTGTTCCCATTGCATAGAAAATCACTATATTGTTTTTTGGCATATTATGAATACATAGCAAAGCCTGGTATGTGGTAAACAAATACAATTTGATTGACTTTATAAATGCGGACGTGAAAATATTTTAATGTAATTTGACTTCAATAAACCATCGGAGCACAGTTCATTTGACTTTAAATATTCACAACTATGCATTCTAATGCAACTAAAAAGCACAGTGTAAGCAGGATACTATAATTCAGTAATGACCCAAACAGAACATTATTACATTTCTAAAGATAAGAAAGGTCTGTTTCATACACACACACACAAAAAACTACAAAATCATAACTTAAAGGACAGTCTTTGAAATGTAAGGCTTCTATAGTGGAAAATAGAAAAAACTTGTGTAATATATTTTACAGTAGATGTAGTTACACTAGAGAACGGGTCATTGTCTGAACTCAGAGAATGGCACGCTAGGAAGAGCTAATGTCTAAAGAAAGGCCTTAAAAGCCTTTAATAGTAAAATTACAATAATGTTACTGCTTGAGATAGAGAAGAGACTTTTTAATAATTCAAAAGGCCAGAGATTATAATTCACATATTATATAATTCAGATAATAATTCAAGCGGCGTCTGTCAAACGTGGGGTTACCAGGTTCAATGAGACACTAATTTAAAAGCTCCAATTGCTTAGCTCAAAAGAAGCTATAGCAAATAGGAAGAAAAAGAGGCCCATGCCTGCAGCACAGCATCTCAATGCCTGTCCTAAAGTGACCCTGCCATTTAAAAAAAATGGTATTCTTTATTTAAGGCTGCCACCGGGCATGTGATAAATAAGCAACCCATGTGTGTTTAATGTTGCCAGCTGACAATCTGAAACTCAGATCGATGATATTGAATGGATTCATATGGCCTGGTGTTTTAAATGACATCATAGCCCCATGCTCTACAGCAATAGCCGGTGCATAGTGATGAGGGAGCACGGAAGCCAAGGTCTAAAATGAAAGGCTTCATGCTCCCACAACTGGATGGAAGATGATAAAGGTAAGAGATGGGAAGAAAGGGGTGCGAAGGGCAGTGTATGTGTGTATATATATATTGCTCATAGTAAGGGGCTTGCATTGTTTAACACCTTCAATCCCAGGGGTTTTCGGTACCTCAAGTCCCGGAGCAATTTTGCCATTTTTGCAGTATGTCGGTTCAGCGATTATTCTCTTTTCTGTGAATAGTGTACCCATGTAAACTATATATTGTTTTTTCAAGGAGAGATAGAGCTTTCTTTTGATACCATAGTTGGATGATTAGCTGACAATTTAGGATGAGAAATTTAGTAAAAACTAGCAAAAACACCTTTTTTTATTATAAATTTTCCCTCTGAATCCACACAAAATTGGGTCAAGTGATGGAAAATCCCCTGCAAGTTTATGAATTCAGGTGTCCTGATTTTAGAAATACCTAATTTATATAGATTTTCCATACTTTCCCAGCATTTATAGGGCACATACTATAAGGTGTACATTATTCGTAGAATTGTTATGCTTATGGCTTAACGGGTTTGGGGGTTGTGAACAGGGCAGGAGGGTTATACTGTTTAGATGTTGTGTTAGGGCATTGGGATGTAAGGTTTTTTTTATTATTATTATTTTTATCTTTTATATATATATATTTACATTTTTTTGTATTTTTTTTAAATATTTTAAAAAAATGGTTAGAGGTCCTCTTAGGGACCTCTTGAACATGTTATTAATGCCAGTGATGTCACAATGGCATCACTTAGCTCACTTTATTGTTTTGTTTTATTATTATTTATTGTATTATTTTAGTGATTTATTTATTTCTAACTCTCCTCCCTGCAATCCCCCTGCACCGATCAGACTGTGATCTCAGTGTCTGTGCCTCATCTGAGCGATCGTATATCCCTGCAGGGATCCTGTCCTCCGATGACCTTCCAGGTTAACGTCAGCAGTGACGCTAAGGAATAGATGATTGTTATTATGTCCTGATAAAACCATAGAATTCTAAGGAGGGTGTACTTTCTTTTTCACACGACTGTATATATACACACACTCTGCCCACCTCCTTCAGGAAATGCCTAATTCCTGCCTTCTTTAAGCAGAGGAGGAGCTTGAGAGTCAGTCCTGGAAAGTTCTCAAGCGGACGTACAGAGCATTTGATTGGTTATAATCTGTGATCGTGTGTATCTAGCAGGAGGCCAGAACGACAATGTATTGTGCCTAGAAAGAGTGCCTAGAAAGATTTTAATCCACAATGCATGTGCACTACTGTTCAAGTTTAGCTGTTTTAATGGAAAACACATTTCTAGCTGTGCTAACATAATTCCAAAATGGTCTTCTGGTTATCAACAAGCCTTTTAAACCTAAACATTAAAGCTCATAAATAGTTATTGTTAAAGCAATTTATTTAATTCATAGCTATTGAAAGGAAACCAGGCCTACTACTTATGCACGCTTAATGTTGCACTCAGGCAAACATTGGGGACACTTGTCTGTGCCAAGCAGTACACTCAGCAAACACTTTAATGTGCCAGCATGCTAAAATGGGTGTAGCCGGATGTTTATGAAATATGCATAGTGGAATAATTTTAGTCACTTTCTTCCACTCCCAAGCTGCCTCTACTGAAAGCAGAATGCTTACTTACATTTATGTTGGACAAATCACACTTAAGCAGTATATGAGATGTAAGCATATAAGGGCTGTGTTTTGTGTTTTGCTTACAAAAAGGTATTTTATTGTCATGAACAGGTGAGACTACCTGGGACATTCAACTGTCCCTTTAGCCAACATACACCCATCAACAGCTACACATAGATCAAAATGTTTGTATAATTGTGCCTCGCTTCTAAGATTCAAAATAGATGTGTTTTTACACAGTATGACTATTTTCTACTTAATATATATATTTTTTTTTATTAATGTTTAGAACCCCCCTTTCGTCAAACTGTATATGTGTATCTCCATGGTACTGATGACCTTTGCAGCTAAATCCTAATATAGCACATCATACACGGATTACCACACACCAGAAATACAAATTCTCTCTCTAATCGTGTAGCATATATAAGCTGATCAAATCTAAAACTTTCATAGTACCAAGAAGAAAAGCATGCATTGGGCATTTTTAAGGAATTATGATTTGTATTTGTCTTTGAAATGGATGTTTGTCTTTGGAAACAAACATAACACTTTGAACCCCCAGCATCATATTGGTTTCTGGGATTTTACATTTGCAGAGTGTATTATTTTAATGAAAATAATGTCGATCTTTTCTGCAAAGTGTATAGAATATTTACTATTATTTATTGGAAGTGTCAGAATTAATTAAATCGCATTCGCCCTGTTGCAATTTTTTTCTTACTTGCCCACTGGGCCTGTTATGTAGAGCAGTAAGATATTACCCCTCCCTGCAAGCACACAGATATGGCCATGTGTGTATGTGGTATTACTGCATGTAGAAAAGTTTAAAGAATGCTGATCAAGCCAGTTGTGTATTCTTGCCTAGATGACAGATTCTGGGAGCAGTAGGCCCTGTGCCACATCACAAATGACCTGTGATGCAGTGCTCAATGATCTGGCTGGGGAGATTAGAGACCTCTCTTGTAACTGGCCCATTTATACAAAGAGGTTTTCTGTGCTACCTAAGGCAGAGCAGTGAGATATCACATCATCACTTGGCATTCTACACTAAGGAGGAGTAGGACCCACTTGGCATGGTAGGTGTAGGGCACTGTCAGCAAACATAAATCTAGCATGTATGTAAATGTTAATTGTGTCTGTCATTTTGATTCATTAACTGGTTTAACCCATTCAGCACCCAGATATTTTATACCCTAAAGCAGGAATGTTTTTTTGTTACTTTAACTATATGCTTACTAAACCATGAGTCCCCTTTTCCATATTTGATGTACCCATAAAAATAATATATTTTGTTCAGGACGAGTAGGGCATTCTTCAAAAATTATAGAAATACATAAATCTAATAACTATTAGTGATACTATGTAATAAATAAATAAATATATATATACACATATACACACACACACTAAAACAGGAGGAAAAAAATATGCAATTTTGACCCAATTTATGTTCAGCAATATCCCCTGATTACACTAAGATCCTACATATATATTTTTTCAAGGGGGTCACATTCATATATTACATATTACCCTATATTATATTTATTAATACTACTGGCTTAAGAGGTTTGGAGGTAGTGAATTTTTAAATATCATTTTTTACTTATGGTTTGCACTTTTTTTTATAGTTTGGTACATCCTAAGGAGCACAAATGGGTTAAATACAGTTGTTCTGGTAACAATCATACAGAGGGGGCATGCCCAGCAAACTGATCCAGTATTAACCCCTTAATGACAAAGCCTGTACATGTACGGGCTCAAAATGCATTGTTTTCAATGGGTTTAGGGACCGCCCATTGTCCTTAAGGGGTTAAAGCTCACAAGAGATTTGAGAACAAATCCAATGTGTACTATCCAGACATGTCCAAAACAAATTCCAAAAACGGGATGCACATAAAAAGCCGATACAAGGTATCTAGGTCATTGCTACACTAGACACCCTGTCCAGAGCAATAGCTGTTCACTTATTAAATATATTTTAGCACAAGACGGGAGGCTTAATAAATTGCATATTTAAGCGCTGCGTAAATTGTTGGCGCTATATAAATAAAAGATAATAATAATATTCTTCTTTACTGAACCACCAATAGCAGCAAAGTTAAAACAATAACAGAAAAATAAATAAACCAATGAACATATATGATGGATAATATAGTCTATAAACATCTACTTCCCCTCCTCTTCTTTGCTGCTGCCACCAGACAGGTCAGATCACAATTTGTTCTCTCCTACAATTCTTTTTTTATTCCAATTTATTGTATTTTATTCTACCTATTTGGCAACTCGTGGGTTAATAATTTACCTTTGAGGAGCTAACTGGGCTTTGTCTTCCTGTGTTGACATTCATATGCCGTTTCATACATTTATTCTTTTATTCCACTTATTTAGTGGTTATTGCATCTCTAGCCCTTATTTTGTTTCTTTGCCGGTTGCCTGTTGTCTGAATCACAAGAAACTCAAGATATATATATATATATATATATATATATATAAATATAATTTTGTGCTCCTTGCTACTGTTTTAACTTGGGGGACTTCTACCACACTCTAACCCATGTATCTTTTATGTTTGGGTGATTTCTCCTACTCTGATTATAGTATTTTATTTGAGTGACTGCGACCCCTTACAGGCCACTTTTATTCTGCTTGTGGTGCCACCTGACTTACAGTCGCCTCTCCACTTTTAGTGGTAATTGACCTTGTGTTCTGCACATTACTAATATTGCTGTTTAATGATCAGTATCTTGTCTGCCTCTAAATGCTGCATACTCTATTACAGTTCCTACTGTGACAGAGCAGCATAATTTTATTATGACATCCCGCCCATCTCCTGCTGAAGATCTAGCAGCGTGGCTCTCAGTGACCAAAGCATCGCTAGACTCTGCTCTGCAGAATGCCCTGGTCTCTACCCCCGGCCTCCCTCCTCTGTCCCTGGATGATTCTCACAGATCCAATTCCACTTCATCGGACTCAGTTACTGATGGCCCTAGAAGCAAGTGCCCATGCAAGGACACAGGGCGGCGTAAGGCTAAAGGCAAGCGTAAATATTGGCTGCATCCCAGAGCTCAGTGGGGGTCACCATCTTTCCTCATCTGAGAATGGCGAGACTGGCAACTGTTATGCCCTGCTTGATGAATGGCAGACCTCTGATGCGAACTCTCGCGCGCTCAGCGAGCCGGCACTCTGCAACACCCGCAAGGACTCCAATCCTACCGCAACCCCAGGTGCATCTACATCTGCTGGAGAAGCTACAGCCTTAGATGCTGGCAGGGCTGGTCGACCGAGAATCCGGGCTGCCAGCCTTTCCGACCTCTTGAGGGTCCCGGGGCTTTAACCAAGCTGCCTTCCAGCCCAACTACCAGTTCCGGGCTCTGTTTCCATCTACCAGAGGTTCCGCCAGGCCAAGAGGCGCCAGAGGTCCCTGTCAGGGGAGATCCGGAAATGGTGAGTTTTATTCTTTCAAACCATTATTCCCCTGTAGAAGTGGCGGGCAGATTATCAAATTTTTCCCACAATTTGTCCCATATCTCCCTAGATCCGTGGATACTTTAGACGGTTCAGGGCTTCCGCATAGATTTTTCCGCTCCCCTTTCAAGTCTCTCTTCCTGCCCCAGTTTGTTTTAGCACCACAAACTCAGCCATGGTACAGGAGGAACTCCTCAAATTACGACAGAAAGGGGCGCAAAAAGTGCGGAGAGTTCCACCCGGTTATCAACCTCAGGGCTCTCAGCACTTTTGTGGTCTACCGGCACTTCAAGATGGAGGAGATCCATTTTCTTCGGGACCTCCTCCTGGAAGGCGACTGGTTCATCTGTCTGGACTTCAAGGACGCTTACCTCACGGTACCGATCCATATCACCCAACGCCAGTCCCTTCAGTTCTTCTGGCAAGACACCCTTTGGCAGTTCACTTGTCTCCCGTTCGGGCTCAGCTCTGCCCCATGGTGCTTTACCAAGATCATGAAGCCCCTCATGGCATTCTTCCGGGCACATGGGATTCGCTCCATTGTCTACCTGGACAACATACTCTTTTTTCCCCAGGACTTCTGCTCCAGCAAACAGCATTTGTTGTATCTTGGCTCCAAGACTTCGTGATCAACGCCTCGGAATCGGATCTGCATCCCTCTCAACTGGTCCAGTTCCTGGGCTTCAAAATTGACTCGGTCTCCACGGTCCTCAAGCTTCCCGCCACCAAGATCAAGGCCATCAAGAAGGAGATTCATAAGGTTCTTCGGTTAGGCTCAATACCCCTGCTATCCTCATCCATACAGACTATTTTTCAAGCCCTGCTCCACTACAGAGCCCTGCAGAGATTGAAGACGAGCTACCTTTGCAGATCTCCATCCTACAACCAGATCATTGCTTTTTTAAGCAAAGTGAGACTAGAATTAATGTGGTGGCTGCGTCACATGGACGCTTGGCAGGGTTGAGCAATCTTCGGTTCGAATCGTGACTTGATTCTCGAATAAGATGCCAGCAATTATGGCTGGGATGCGACAGCCCCCCTCGGGGCCACAGGGGGGCTCTGGTCAGCAGAGGAACGGCAACTGCACATCAATTGCTTGGAGCTAATTGCAGGATCCTTTGCCATCAGGAGCCTGGCGGCGGACGATCCATCTAAGGATGGACAACTTTTCGGCCGTCCAGTACATCAACCGGCTGGGGGGCACTCGCTCAAGGATACTGACAGACCTAATAAAACAGTTGTACGACTCCCAGGGTCCGACAACACAATAGCGGACTAGTTCTCTCGTAACTGGAGGGACGTCAGCGACTGGATGCTGGACAGAGAGGTGTTCAAGCAACACTCAGGGGCCCCCTTTCAATAGACATATTTGCGTCCAGACTCAACACGCAACTGGACAGATTTTCCAGCTGGCTTCCCAAACCGGAATGCGAGGCGGTCGATGCCTTCCTACAATCTTGCCTGGAAATGGGTGCTTACGCTTTTCCCCTTTCGCCTTGATCGCTCGCGTGCTTCGCCAGATCCCCCCTACAACAGATTTCAATGATTCTCATCACTCCCCTGTGGTCATCTCAACCGTGGTCCCCTTCACTGCTGGAGATGTCCGCGGAGACCCCTCTTCTCCCTCCTGCGGGACCCCTTGGACACTTATACATAATCATAGTGCTTTCTCAGCCCCTCTAACGTCAATCCTTAATTTCCTATCCCACATCTTTTTGCTAGGCAACGTCTTCCGTTCAGCTATATCTGTCTCTCATTCTCTTCTCCAGGGGGTGCGGGTAGGCAGACATCCTTTGGTCTGTCGCCGTTTGCCAAGCCTCTCTGAGATGTTCAGCTGGTTCTGGATTCCTTGCATTCCTGGCCAGACAACCCCACATTTTCCCTTACACAGTTATCGGCTCAGCTTGCACTTTTGCTTGCGCTCATTTCATTCCCCCGCATTTCTGACATCAGCGTCTTTAACTCAGTGTCAGGCATCACCTAGAGTCCCACAGACCGCAAGGCGTGGCCGCCCCTTTAAGAGGCCCGGCTGGACTTAAACTCACTATGTCATCACCTAGTTCTGTTCTGGACTGAACCCCGCCTCTCTCACCTGGCCTCATCATCAGGCTTTAAAAGATCAACCTCACCTCCAGCCCAGTATCTGGTTGTTGTTTTTGCTTCTGGATGCGCTGTGAGTATTTGCCTGATTTCCTGGACTTTGACCTCTGCTCTGATACCTCGTTTCTGAACCTACGCTGCCTGCCTGTGACCTTGGAACTGCTTTTGACTACGCTATTTGCCTTTGCCCTTTATACTGGAACTGTGACCTCGTTTATGAACCTACGCTGCCTGCCTGTGACCTTGGAACTGCTTTTGACTACGCTACTTGCCTTTGCCCCTTTGCCCCTTGGCCCTTTGTACTTGAACTGTGATTTAGTTTATGAATCTACACTGACTGCCTTTGTCCGTGGCACTGTTTAATTAACTACACTGCCGTCTTTCGTTGGGACTGTATGTTTTATTATTGGTTGCACATTAAAACACCTCGCTTACCAAATCTGCGCTACGCTCCGTCCCTGTTTCTGACACTCAGATACTATTTCCTTTTCTCCGGGGGGGGGGGGGGGGTCGGTTCTCTGTAGGACTAAGTGTTTTACCCCTTCTGTATCTTACCCTTATTTTCCGGCCGAACCCCGTGTCTGCGTTGCCTGGTGCCTTCAGCAATACCTGCTGGTTACGGCACCTCCTCGGTCGCCACGTTATAACCAGTTGCTTGTCTCTTTCGTTTCTCCTTTCCCTCCCTTTTCCCTCGCTAGTAGGGTGGTATTGGGGATTTTTTCTGTGTTTTCTCTGTTTATAGAAGCATGCATCAACATATGTTCCATTGGTGTTCCAGTTACTGTTATAGTGTTCTCTCTTTTATAGCTTAATTCGGTGTCGGGATTCGGGATGCTTCCTTGTTCGGATGTTCGATGGGAGTCTGTTCTAGTTTGTTTCCTTTGGATTGTTCTGCTTATGTTGAGGTTTTCATATCAAAGAAGAGGAGGAGGAGTTAATGTTTATAGATTATATTATCCATCATATATGTTCATTGGTTTATTTATTTTTCTGTTATTGTTTTAACTTTGCTGCTATTGGTGGTTCAGTAAAGAAGAATATGCAATTTATTCGCCTCTTGTCTTTACTAAAATCTAGATTATAATAGCCTTGGTGAAGGTATAATCTCTAATTAAGTCACATTAAACATTTCCTGAAAAAAAATATGAAAGAAGTCTAGCAGATACATATGAACATTTTTTCCAAGCTTTTTCAGTCTATATAGTGCAATAACATGCCAATACCTACTTTTGTGACAATCTAAGCAAAAAATATAAAAAAAAATTATTAAATTATTTCTCTGAAAAGTTTCCGCATTCCACAATACTAGAAATTATGTTTTTAACCTTCCATTTAGTTGCAAAAGAACAATGTTTCTTATGTGGTATTTAGTTATTAAATGTCCCGTATTCAGTTGAAAACAGTCAGCGAACGAATATCAATAAAAACACAGAATAGTAAACAGATCCAAGGGTTCATAAATTATTCAGAGGTCAATCTCACTTTTAAAAGTAAGACTGAATTACTTAATTATTTGGACAAAAAAACAGAAGATGATCCATGGCCGCAGGCATAGAAGATGTGACTAATTAAACCTCTGAAATGATTGATTCCAGTTTCCTCTCCCTATCAGGCTACTTTTTTCTTAGTCAAAACTAGCAATACAGTCATGGATAAAAATGGCTCCAGAGAAAAATAGGATTAGTAAGTGTATCTGCATTTCATATAAATATAATCAAATAAGTCTTCTTGGCATAAGGAAGCTCAATTAGCACCTGTTTTATTATGCCTTTCAGAATTACATAACTATATGACTCAGGGCAAAATCTTGGCAGGCTATCCACAAATCATACATTTCCACATTATCCATCATATAAAACTAGCCAGAATACAGCAAAGCTTAAAGCTTAAATTAGGATATTTACTAAGCCTTATAGGTATAACATTTTCACTTATTTTTTTATGTTTGGCATTTCAGACCTGCATGGCGCATGGTGATAGCATAGAGCATAGCAATAACAACAGTGAGCCACAATTCATAAACATAATAATGTGTAATTAACAACAATACGCTTTTTGCAATATTGCCTCAATGCCAAAAGATTTTGCATTTATGATACAATTTAATTTTTGTTGAACTAACTACTGTGAGATATGCAAATGCTGTAACAAGTGATGTGCAACAACAATGAAACTTCCATTAGCCTACTTACAATAAATACTTGTTCACTTGATAATTGCAATGACTAAAATTTAATAATATTGGCTACTGATGAGCATATTACAATCTGTCAGTGGAACATATTAAATTATTCTGTTTGGAGAAAGCAAGAGATTGTGGGCCATCACACATATGCCCACAGGAATTTTGGCAATAGATTTAAAAACAAAGCCACAGTTGAGGGAGGATTGACTCAATACATGCCCAATATTATATTTGATATTTACACTATATGCTTATTTTTCTTTTCACTTTTCTTGAGGTCATTGAAATAAACTAAGATAAGTGGCTTGTCTATTTATAATTTTTGCTGTGCACTCTCACTTCATGCTTAAAGTTTATTGTGATATAAATGGTTTTAATTGCACCAAGGATTTGCTGCACTGTTATCTACACTATTTCTTTTGTACAAACAAGCACCAATTACACACTTTAATTATACATATATGTAGATAATTACATCAATATTTACATTAAACTGTGTGATATTTCTACATCAACCTGCCACAGTATTCACATTATTTGTAGCAAATTGATTATCTGAAGAGGGTCTTGGAAAGGATCTTCAAAGATTGGAACATTTTTGTTTACTGGATCCAGCTCTTCTTTTCTTTCTCTGCCGCTAGCTGCATATACTTTTGGGGCTGATTGACAAGCACATGAGATTCCTACTCATGCTTCAAAAAAATGCGCAATTTGACTCAGCTGTTTTTTTTTATAAATGATAACTCACTGCACATGTCCTTCAGTTTTGTGTTTGTTTGTGCATATATGTTGTTCTTGAATGAACTTTAACCCCTTCAGGTCCGGGACATACCTGGTACTTCCTGGTCACAGGTCACCGGTAGACCGGGACGTACCAGGTACGTCATCCCCAAAAACCGCCCCCACATTGCCACAATCGTGGTGATCGCGGGGCGCTGCTGCTGCTGCTGTCTGCCCAGGAGTCTGGGCAGACCAGCACAGCCTCTCTAAGCCCGC
This sequence comes from Spea bombifrons, assembly GCF_027358695.1. Taxonomy (NCBI): domain Eukaryota; kingdom Metazoa; phylum Chordata; class Amphibia; order Anura; family Pelobatidae; genus Spea; species Spea bombifrons. The sequence continues at coordinate 46,258,261 of NC_071089.1, read as the reverse complement.
CCCCAAGCCTACGATCACTCCCACGGAGTGATTCTGTAGGCTGAAACCGCGATTGCAGAAAAACAGGCAGCTTCAGGGAAGGGGATGGTGTGTTGATTGGGTCCCCACACTGACACAGCAACCCCCCCCCCCCCCGCTGCCTGATCGCTCCATGAGAGCTTCAGTGCAGCGTTAACCCCTTCAAAAAAAGTTTAAAAATTGAAATACGCGTGTTCCAGTTTTGCCCTCAAAAATAGTTCCTCATAAAAATGCATGAACCATGCATGTGAGGCCTTGTTGGAATCATGGGATGTTGGTGAATAAAATGTGGTGTTTTCTTCCACTGTTGCACTTACAGCGTGCAAGAAATTCAATGCAACATTGAAATGTATGCGTTAAAAATGCAATAAAATAATTTCCCTGTGAACTTTGGCAGACATCAGTGACGAAATGGCTGGCTGAAAACTGTCAAAACTACCCTAGTTGAACACCTTGACTTGTCTGCTGTTCATAAATATACTTTTATGGGGTAATTTACAGTGGGGGGGCTTCCAAAATCTCCCAAATCTCCCAAATGGGATATGGGCCCAGTAAACCAATTTCTGAAAATTCCATATTTGAAAACTAAAATGCGCATGGTCCCGTTTTGCCCTCATAGCGTCCTCAAAATATGCATGAACCATGCATGTGAGGCCTTGTTGGAACCGGGGGATGTTGGTGAACACAATTTGGTGTTTTTGTTCTGCAGTTGCACCTATTCTATACAAAATATAATATGAAATCTAAAGCAACATTGCAACATATGCAAAGAAAAACGGTTTGAAAAGTGTCAAAATGACCCTAGTTCTACACCTTGACTTATCTACTATTCATAAAGATATCATTTTGGGGGGACAATCAGTATCTGTGACAACTATTGCAGTTATTAGACTACCATGCCAAATTTGAAAAAAATTACATTTCAAAAATGTGATGCATGCCTTGCAATATTTGCCCTATACTGGTCAAAATAGATGAAAATCCTGGCCATGTTGGGTGGTTTCCAAATCAGGACAAGTTAATGAATATATTTTGGATAATTTTGTCCCATTGGTTCAATGTGTGTACAATTTGTATGTATACAAAACTGTAAAAGAATGCGTTTTTTTCATTTTCCCCCCACTTTTTCCAGTTTATTTCAAACAAAACAATGTACTACCCAGCTTAATATGAAAGCTGGGTAGTTTATCAAATGAAAGCCCTACTTGTGCTGAAAAAAATAATATATGATTTGTGTGAGTGCACTAATTGATAAGAGAGAAATTACAGCTGAAGAAAGACATGGCAAAAACACAAAAACGGCTCTGGTCCTTTAGCGACACTTTAGTATCAAAATCCTGGTCCTGAAGGGGTTAAACTTTTCACGTTTGTTTTCTTTTTTCATCCAGCCATACACCCCTGTTTCCGTGTAATTTTTGAATGGTCTAAATCAATGAAGAGGTTGGAACGTGGGAACATTGTCAGCAGTGTTTTTTTTCTTAGAGTACATTAATTACCACATAGACTGACTCAGGCAATTTGTGTGAGTAAATAACCACTATGTGTTTAATTTTGAACACAAAAATATAAGCTATGTTTAATATGATCTCAATTTTACTGAATAATAAAACTCAATCATTGGTGTATTTTTCAACAAGCAAACTAACTGCAACTTCCAATACAACGCACCATGCAGAATATATTGTAGTATTACATATGATCCAATATGAGTGGTTTCTCATTCTTTAGACTCTAAATAATCACGATCCTGAATTGAGGCCAGATGTCGGTGAACTCCCAGTTTGTGGACCAGTCTTGGGGATGCTTCCAAAAGCAGGCAGGTCAGTTTTTAGTTACTAAGAATACTAGAACCCTCCCGCAGGCTCTAAGACTTGCTCTGAAGACACTGTAGGCTTGATCATTTTTAGTAACGGTAAAAAACTTCTACTCTATACAAAGAACAAGGGAAGATAGTACATTTACCTTCGCAGAACATAATTAGTCAAATGATGTGTCACCATGTGGGTCTGCATATGTATCCACATATCCAAATTTTGACAATGTAGAGTTAGCAAATGAAATATCTAAAATAAGCTTACATTTTAGAGGAAGAACAGACCTGACAAGCCAACTTCTAGTATGGGAGAATTCTGACAACGATTATTACATCACCTTAGGAGAGACTACCAAGAGAATACTCAGCAGTCCAGCTCTCGGAGTCAAGGAAACCCAATTGCCAACCTAGTTTGGTTGCAAAAGCAAGATGTGCAGACAGTGAAAGAAATATGGGATTGTCATGAGAAATTATGAGCCTCTTATTAAAGAGATTAAACGTCCTTTCTCATTTAGCATACTCACAGAAAAATGTTATATTTTTCTTTGGGACAAGTAAAAAAAATTAAATAAAATAAGTTTTTAAAACCTGGTTATGGGGACTCAGGGATTCACTGTTACAACCTTTTTGACTGAATTATGCATGGATAATGAGCTCCACAGGGGCCAAGACAAAACTAGCATTTTATAAGATAAGGGGGAAATAAAAAAGAAAAGACTGTAGCAGAAAATAATGTAAAAAGGAAATTGTGAAGATGGCTTAGCCATGTTTTTGAAATCCAATGTGAAAACTGTGAATGATGTAAAAGTAGAAAAGGAACATTTTTCCCAATATTATATAAAAAAAAATTACTAGCGTCTATTCCATTTAAGTACAGTCAAACAGTGTAGTAGACTGCATGAAAGATACCACCTTATGGGTAAAATTGTGGTTAGCAGAAAGGAACCTCTTGATTCTGGATACAAGTCCTTTGTAGCTTACAATTTGTAAGGCTATATACAACTTATTTATCATTAAGGCTAAGTAAGGTCTAGTAGGCACCTGGCTGTTACCTACAAAAGTTTAAAGTATTACAAAGTAGAGGCAAAAAACATACAAAAAACTAAACAAATAAAATAAATGTTGTTGCTTCTTAACACAATAGTAACAGCAAAATCAATATGGCACAATGTATAATAATATATATTTCATCCATCACAAATGCAACCTTAACTTATCTAAAAAAATACAGGGGGGGGGAGTAAACATCATTCCATCATCGCATCAAGAAAATCATCCCAACATAGGAGACCTTTTACAACAACTGAATTTGCATTTGCTCAGTGTCACAGCACTTGGATAACACAGCTTTTCCTAGCCAATGTGTTACACACATATATATATATATATATATATATATATATATATATATATATATATATATATATATATATATATATATATATACACATATATTTCTGATTAATATATAGTCCTGTCCTGTGTAACAACATTATTTACTACTCATTAGAGGCTACTAGTGTTTGTATTGTGAAATTAGTTAGTAATCCTTTAGGTTACTGAAATACCCCACATGCATACATTTTTGTATACTTTTTGAAACCTACAGGGCACACTACATCACACTAATTTCACTGCTCAACAGGACACAGAAGTGGTCAAGGTAGGCCCACAAATAAAGTGTTAAATTACACAAATTTTCACAAGTATGATAGTCTTGTGCTTTTCTCGTGTACACACAAAACCCTTATCAACTTGGCTGATTGTGATGGGAGTTGTAATGCACATAGACCCATCAGCCCATTTAAAAAATTTGAGTGTTGGCTACTTTTCATATTTTTAGTATTTGTGTTGTTATTTGTGATGTATTTTATTGATGTTATTTAACGCCTGATCCCATGCATGACAGCAGGGATTAGACAGTTTATTCAGTGTGCCAGCCAGCTGATCTAACTAAAGTTGGCACCCTTTTTTTTAATACTCTTGTGAGGCTCAGTTTTCTGATTTTTACTTGAAAAAAATAGATTCTACTATTTGTCCTGAGTTTAGAAATACCCAATGTGTTTGTTTTTGGGGTTTTTTTTTTTTGCTTTTTCTGCACATTATGGGGCAATAAGTACAGGTAGCGTTTTTCTATTTTAAAACCATTTTTCCCCAAATCTGGTAATTCTTCCCCTATGTGCCATTTCGGGTATCTTTGAAGACTAGACACCCAAGGGTATTTCATATTTTTACTATTTCCATGCACTAATTCTACCACCAGTCTTTGTCAAAGTTTGTGGTAGTCCCACACACACTTTTTTTCCCCACACACATTTTATCTAGGTATGAATTAACAGGTCCTGGTACATGTCACTTTCACACAACATCCCAATTTGTGATTAGTAACATCTCCTGAGTACAGTGATACCACCCATGCATGGGTTTTCCTGGGTTTTTGGGGGGCAAAAGAGCCACATTTTGGGCATGCACATTTTTAAATTTTGAACTTTGACATTTGGTGATCCACTGCCAATGCCCTATTTAGTACATCTTTGAGCCGGGCCAATTAAGTTTGCCCAATAAAACCATATATGTTTGAAAACTAGACACCCAGGGTATTTCAAATGCTGGTATTCTAACTCTTTCCATGCAATAATTCTACCACCAGCCTTTTTTAAAGTTTGCAGTAGTATTTATTTTATCTCCCTAGTACAGTGATACCCCCCATGCATGGATTTGTCGGGTTGCTTGGGAGCTAAAAGGCCACATTTGGGACGTGTGTATTTTTTAGATTGGAAAATTTGACATGTGGTCATCCTTCCCCCTGTGTTAATTCAAATTACCCCATCAAAATTTTTTTTTGTTAAAAGTAGACACCCCATGGGCAACCTGCAGAAGTTGGAAATCCTAGAACTAGCTGATAAAGAACTGCAAGCGCCCATCCTACACAACCCTGTATTCCCACCAGGGAGAGATGGAAACCCTTCACATAACACGCCCTGGATGGATCTATGAGTTACTTGAAGTGGACAGGCTGAATCCCCCACAAGTACTCCATAAAATCAACCCCACTATCTCAAACAAATGCTGGTGCTAAGAGAGTGGGGCAGGCTCCATCGTACACCTATGGTTGAGTTGCGACCTTATTGAAGCAAGGTTAGGGATGTTATAGAGACGCTCTCTGACAATCCTCTACCACTTCTCACCAGTAAACTACCTGCTACACCAAACTACCCTACCTTTCTCCAGATACAAGATAATAATTAAATACCTCATCAATGCAGCAAAACTCCTGATCCCGCTACACTGGAAGACTACCAAGACCCCAACCCTCTCAGAGTGTAAAAGCAAAGTGGAGAGTATCAACATTTTAGGACTTACACCACCCGTTTATGGAAAACAGGAATAATATATGATATGGGCTCAATCACACATCCCTCCATAGAGTCTCTTCTGTCTGCCCAAACTAACCACCTGGGACAACCTCCCACAACACCTTCACCCACTTGACAGCCCCATAACAATCCCCTATACATGCACTCCTCTCGTGCCACACACCGCATCTACTCTCTCTTTCCCCACCACCACCTTGAACCTCCCTACCCTTCAGAAGCTATTAATAGTAGAATTTGTCAAGTACAATGTTACACACTATCAATATGTCATAAGTTCATCTGCTACTATGTAAATCTAACTATCCTTGAAAACCAAAAACACAATGGTTAGAAAGAAGAAGAGGGCACTGCTGTAGTGATTTTACAATCTATTATTGTATAGTAGCCATGATTACTCACAGACTGCATCATATCATTTATGTTAAAAGAATTATGTCTGGTTATATCCACCTTTTCAACCAACTTTTTTTTATAAATTAGTAACATAGTATTAGTAACATTACAATACAGAATTGTGTGTTTGACATGCATGATTGAATTATTTCCAGAATGCATTTACTCACGTTATTTAAAAATAAATATCTCCCATTTTCCCACAATTCACCTACTGAATTAACACATTTGAGATTTTTACCAGGAACATTTTATGCAGGGTTCTCCTGAGGACAGCTCGGACATAAAATACAGTTAATTTATTTCACTTTTGCTGTTCTTTTCTGAAGGTGTGAGGAGCTACACTAATAAGGTGTGGTATAAATCTATGATTACATAGAAAAATCTGAAAGATAATTTGGACAAAGCACGCGCCACTCCTCTGAACCAGATTAAAGGACTAAAAAATGCTGTAGACAATTCTTCTTCAGCTGTATATATTTTTTCCTTTCTAATCCAATTGCAGTAAATAATTATACTTAGCCACCAAAAAAATAATTGATACCTCAAAGGCTATTTGTACTACCATGAAATATATCAAATTATAACAAGATCGGAGACAGTTAGTTATTCTACAACATAACTAAGGCTCTAGCACCACCCTCTGGAAATCCTTGTACAGATCGGGATCATGTTTTTCACTCCCTAAATAGTGGATGCTGGCTGCTCTCATGCATGTAAGTACACTAGGAATTACATTTTCAACTAACTTATAAAACAGTATAAAATATATTTTTTAGTAAAATAAATACAAATGAATAATAGTTGACTTGTGCTTTTTTGAAAATATATGGCCATATTTGTCTTTATTTATTTACCTTTTCCCTATACTAGTTCTTGGCTGTATGGTAAACATGGCAATGGAGTGGACTCCATGAAGCAGAATAAAGACTTGTTAGACAAGTGGTCCAGTAACCATAGCAACTAATCATGTTGACCGGTCCATTGTTTACTTTATCACACTGACCACCAAAAAGACCCAGAAACTACTTGTGCATTGCTAGATATCTTGAGATAAACATTTCTATATGTTTAAGATTCTCGAAGCGCGCACCCCCCCCCCCAATATTTAACAAATATTTTCATATATTCACTTATATTCACTTAATACATGTGAATATATTCACTTTAAACATGCAAGCTTTCGGATTTTGCATAAAAAAAAAAGCAAACAATATCTTGTCACAGAGCTGTTGAGATTAATAAATGAAGGACAAAAGTGTTAAGACATTCAAAAAATCTGCATTTGCAGGATTTTAGTAGATCAACATAGAAGTAGACAGTAGACCGCTATTCAAAAGCTAGTATTTTAAGACCAAGATAGCTGGGAACACCTATGATTTCACATTGAATTTTTACTCCATTCTCATGGTCTCTCAGAGTGATTGGGTTAATTCTCAATGTCACACAGTCTGGAGTACACAACCTCACATTCTACTCTTATGTGATGATATCTGGGCATGCCAAATTGTGCTTTTTTCAACAGTCTGTCAAACTTGGATTTCCTGCTTGAATATAGGTGACCTATTCAAAATATTTTTGTCTCTTCACAAGTAATGGTTTTGGTGAGGATTTATTACACCAATTTGGTTGGCATCATTTATAAGTCACCCCAACAGAATATCTGTAGGGGCTATTAATGTGTTAGTATTTAAAATGTCCCAGGTCTCAAGGTCAGTTAAACTTATAGAGTTTCAGATGTGCTGGCTACTAATCATGGGGGTTGTGGTCCTACAACAGCAGTGGGCACTTGCTGTTATAAGGTACTAATGCAAAAATCCAAGGTGTAGGGAAGTTTGGCAAAAAAGGCTATCCCTAGTATAGTTGTTAAATATTTGTTCATAGGCACCATATGTTGCAAACACTAGTATGTGAAAATTATGGGTTGATCCACTGTGCAGAATATTGATATTAAACCTAGGTTTATAAAATAAGCCTCAATATGTTTCAACTCACCTAAATATATAGAGGCCTCAGTGTGGTAATACCCACTTGGTTTCCTTTTCTTTAGCATTGAACAGAGGTCAAGTCGGTACAATATTTCATCCCCAAAGTAATGATCTTGGAAATCCTTGTACAGATTGGGATCAATTTTTTTCACTCCCTAAATTGGGAAAAATATAAAGTCAGTTGGACAAAAATATTGGACATTTTAGAAACCCAAATTGTCTGAAATCTACTAATCATTTAGTTGGTTTAAACCGGGCTCTGGAGGTCTGCAGTATTACGGCCGGTTAGGGGGAAATGATGCGTCTACAGCCCCAACCTTGCACGTTTCTTTGTGCTTCTTCAAAAGAGATAGGACAGAACATCTGAAAACCCTTGTCTGCCTTGACATTTCTGCCTGTGCTCAGGCTTACCATGATGAGTGACTTTTGACATTAACCTGTCTTCAGCAAACTCACATTGCTAGTGAGTTTATCTCATCCTCACACAGGTCTTATTCCTCCTACACAGATGTTTTTGTTTATGATTATGTTTCAACCTACATATTAAATTGATGATCATTAGCACCTGTTTGGTATAATAGTTTAATCATACACCTAATTATCTGGCTACAAAATCTATTGACAAGGGCATTAGATAACATGCCATGTGGTGCAGAACTATGGTGTAAACACACAAAATACATGTCAATAGAACATAAGAATCACTCTGCATGGTGTGTTAAAATGTCTCCACAATCTAATCTATTAATAAACCAAAATGAGCATTAATATACATTGCATTCTGGGCACATTTTGCAGATCAGATAAATATGTTCTAAATAAAAAACCTAGCATTAATAACTGAAATGCTATCACTTACAGGTCAACTGACACCTTCAAACATCAATCCCCCACTGATAACATGGTAGGTAAACCACTTACTATATAATGTTTTCCTCCTCTCAGATTAAAATAAGCACATCTGAGGTCAGTATCTTCCCAGAAATGGTTTAAATATATAAATCTGCCTACACAGCATGAGCCAGTTCCGCGTTAAATAAGAGCTCACCTGCTTACGTAACTTGGGTGCTCTTGACAGCTTCATGAAGGTCAAGTGTGGTACAAAGCCTTTGCATCCTACTAGGACAATCCCCTTTTCTTTAAATATCTTCTCTGTGATCTCTGGGGAAAAAGAAATCCATTGATGGTAAGAAACCAAACACCAGATGTTTTCAAGGACACTGTTGTCCTCTGTAATTCAGTCAACTAGGAAACTGATGTCTGTTTCTTGTAGTCTTGCAAATAAAAATATTATTGGTGAAGTAACAAAACGTAATGCTCTGCAGTCAGTGAGTAGAAAAGTACATAATACATTATACAGTGTATGTCAGGCACAACTAGGTAACATTTTTGACATCCTATTTACTCCATGGATTATTACATAGCACAGCACATGCTATTTCAACAGCAAGACTTAAAATTAATTAAAATACACCAGTATATTTGGTGGGAGTAAGGTTTTACAACCTAATACATATGAGGTATTATGGCATAAATTGGTCAGGAAACTACTCTTATTAGAGACAATTTAAAGCTCTGCTAACTGTTTTTACATTTTACTATACACATACTATGTACATTGATCTGTGGGCCATGTGTTCTAAGTAAGTATAACTTGGGTAAAAAGGTTCCAGGGAACTCACTGGCATTTATTACTGGCAGGTTATTCTTTGCCATAGAATTTAGGTGCTCAGTTCTGCAATCTTGGAATTTCCCAAATTCACATACTTCAACTTATCTCTGACTGGCTTACAGTTATGAGGTCTTCCTGTTGGTGGGGGTCCGCTAGTTTATTAGTGTACATTTTTATACACAGTACTTGTAATCTATTGTTCAGAGAACCTGCTAAAGAAGGCACATGATATAGAATTATCACCTGGGATAGCAAGTCCTATGTCCTGTAGCCTTCATCCTTTCATCTACTTTAAGCAAAAAAAAAAAAAGGAACAAAAAAGCTCCAGGGGTAGGAAGGGGCTCCACATGCAGAGAGTTGTGCAGGGTCTGGCCAGAGAAGGTGGCAATAGTTGAGAGAGGCAGGAAAGATATATAAATATAAGATGTATTTATCCATGAAACTATGTGAGCACAGGTGATGTGGGTGCCAGCCAAAATCACAGACACACATTTTAAATCGGACTTGTGGGGTAACTGTTTTTCCTGGCAATTTAGCCTGAGCAAAATGAAGTTCATTTTAATGCTGACAAATGAAAGCTATTTCTAGAAAAGTCATTCTCACCAGCAATTTCTTTAAGAAGTGAATCTCCTTCAATCACTTTACCATACACAATTTCATGTTTAAATTCGCCCACTCCTCGAATTGAGCAAACTGAAGCTTTCCTCTTTAAGATTTCTTCAACTGGTTGTTTGCTCTCCAAAAGTGCATTTATGGCCCTGTAGTGAAAATGGTATAGGTGCGGTTAATGTAAAATAATAACCAATTGAATAATAACATTATTATTTTACACATAATTCATCAGAGGAATACGTTGGTTTTATACACATATAAAAATGTAAGACAGACCTGGTCAGAACTATGTTACCATCACACAGAGCAACTGGAGTTGCTGTTTACCTGTTTTTACAGGATCAAGTTTATAGAAGCGTGACATCACTTTCGGAGTTTTGATAACACTTCATCCACCAACAAAATAATGTCACTTCTGAGACTTCAATAACTTTTGCCCAGGAAGCTCTAAGCGATGTCACACTACTATAAGCCGGATCCCCATTGGATCCCCAGTGGACAACATTATCTCATCTAGTTACATTCTTTATTTATTCTTTTTTATGTAAAGTGAAATACCATTTCCAATTTACAGTTTGTGTAGTTTTACACTATGGAGTTTCGTGTCTGTCCTCTTTTTGAATGTTTGCTGCAATCTAGGAATCTGAATCAGATCACAGCAGACACAATAAATAACTCTACAGGCACTAGTTTTCTAGGTTTTTGAGTTGTGAGTACTTTGAATTTACTTTGAATTGAAAGTGAGTATTTTGAATTGAAAATATTACACTATACGATTTTCTTCTAGGGCTCTTCACCTTTAATGCTTTGTGTTTCAGAGTATGGCATACCCAGGGGAGTATAGAATGGAGGCTGCATTACAACTGGGAAGGGTGAATTTTAATTTGTTCACATTATTTTTTATACTATCTGGTACAAACACACTATGCATTTGCACAATAGGCCCCAACAGGCAGCTTGTGACTAAAGCAAAATTAATCAGGAAGTCATGTTTTCTTCTTCTTACTGTTAATAAATGTGCTTCTTTCCCCACTGTTGCTATCAGGGCATGACTGGGAATGAAAACTAACCCTGAAAATAATTAAATACCAGCCCCATATTTCATAGTGCCATTTGTGGGTATACTGCACATGGAACGTTCTAGACCCAATATCTTGGGACCCACTGAGAGAACACCGGTATAGTTAAAATAATAAGTAAAACAATTAATTATGAAATTAACTGATTTAATTTTTTTAAGAGCTAAAAATTAAATAGGGAGGCTTATGGCCCCTATTAATGTGTGAACTGCATGGATTATCAGAGAGAGTAAACGTGTGTATATACAGTATGTGTAAGCGTATAGTGTTGGAGTGGCTGTGTGTGCATGGTGTAAAAATAAACCGTTTCCAGCTACAATAGTCATTTATAAAATTAGCAACTTCTACACTTAATGATGTCCCTGGCACATCATGGAATTAAATAACCTTGGAAAGCAATCTACGATCGATTTCTTCGCTTAAGGCATTCAGCAACACAAAGACCAGCAGTCAACGTCTGCTCCCAGTGGCGTCAACATCTGCCATACACTGTATGGATGCGGACGCCCGACTTAAAAGAGGCGATCAAAGTAGAGTGTGTGTGGACCATAGAAAAAAATAAACTTTGCAAACTTTGACACGGCTGGCAGTAAAATGTGTGCATGGAAAGTGTTAAAATACCAGCATTCGAAATACCCTGGGGTGTCTAGTTTTCAAAAATATATGATTTGATGGGGTAAATTGCATTGGCCGGCTTGAAAGATCTCCCAAATAGCACACGAGGGCAACATGAGCAGATAGTTTTGAAATAGCAAAATTCTACTTGTACTTATTGCCGTATAACTTGCAAAAATACATTAAAACATTGGGTATTTCTAAACTCAGGACAAACAGTAGAATCTAGTTAGCAGGTTTTTTTATTAGCTTTTGTAAATGAGTAAATGTGAGAAAAGTGCTTATTAATTTTTCAGCTTAATTTATTATTTTATTTTTTTTATAGGAAATTAGATGATATGATCAAGATGATATCTGAATATATACACTAAATGAAAGAGAAGAAAATTACAGCTAAACACCACATGTGTTAAAAGAGCCTTCATCACGAAGGGTAGAAAAATAACTCCTTAAGGAGTTAATGGACAAAATAGCTTTTCTTTTAAAACCAAGGGAAATTTATGTGTGACTCAAAGCGGTAATGTATGTGTAGGTGTAGAACTGCCCCTGACAATCATCCTAATTAGTTCCCACCTCCCACCACTTTCATTCCCCCTAACATGACTTATCATCATCTCTATACCCACCCTGCATTATTTTCTCATCATCTTAACCCCTTAAGGACAATGGGCAGTCCCAAAACCCATCGAAAACAATGCATTTTGAGCCCGTACATGTACGGGCTTTGTCATTAAGGGGTTAATTCCCTTACCTCATATTCAGACAAAAATATTTCTCCCCTCATCTCCTCAGCCTCTGACAGTCTGCAGTGCGACATTGCTCTGCACATCTGACAGTCAGCACTGCGCCGGGTATGACATCCTATGTGCAGTGCAGCGCCAAGTGGAAGACACACACTGGGTGTTTAAATAGGTAATCTTTGCCTCAAACAGCATTGGTGACCGCGACCATGTGTAAAACTGCATGGTTTAGCTATATTCTCTGTCAGAGGTAAGATGTGGAACAAGATCTACCAAAAGGCGTCCACTATTCCTGATCCAAGAAGTAGCAGCACATAAAATGGTTTATGTAACAAGTAGGAGTGGTACTTACAAATTAACTTCATCTTCATTTGCTAACTGCATTACGAACAAAGTGAGATGGAATGAGCCTTTTGGAATCATTGCCTTAGAGAGTCTTTCATCCTTCACCAACACCGCTTCCTGGAAAGACTGAATACTGCCAAGAACCTGTGTATAAAAGTACTGTTTAACCAATAGCACATGCAAACAAAGCACCTAACACATTGATAGTCTTTATTTTATTGAGTCTTAATAAAAAGTAAATTATAAATTAAATACAACATGATGCAATGTGAAGAGTAGTCAGGGGCAAACCATGGTTCAATTCACTTTCTGGGTCCTTTACTCAAATTTAACAATAGACATTTCCAGTCACAGAACACCAGGTTAATTTGTTTGAATTTAAGTACCATAATGAACCCGGTACCTATGCTATAAACCCCCTTTACTCTTCCAATTTTTTTTCTTAGGCTCCATACTAAAACAAGTTTGATAGACTTAAGTTTTTTCACAAAATGACAACACAATAAGCCAAAGGAGGCCAGATAGGTGCTAGCAAGTGTTCTAGGATAGAGAGGGTGCAAAATGGAACAGAATGCTACAAATCAGGTATGTAGAAATATATTGTTTTTATTTTGCATGAAGAAAATTACTAATACAATACTAATACAATACAAAAATCTAATACAGCAAATATAATGTTTATGTGTTATCCTGAAAATGGCTCTGAAGCACAGCAACTATTCTAGACTGCAATATAAAAGGCAAGCAGGTATTCCACTACAATAACTAAACTTATATTAGCTACATTTCAACTGCATTTTACTGCATAGGCACAATGCCTAGTCAGTCAGTCTATATTTACCTTAGGGTTTGTAATAGGAAGTGATAAAAAATAATTAGGCCTCTTTTGTTTTTTACTTCTGTCATCATCTTCATTTTCTGTGAGATGTTTTCTTTTCTTTTTCTCTTTTTTGTCAAGAGTTTTTGGGGCTAAAATAAATCACATTAGTACATTAAGTGCAGCATAAAAAAAAGCTGTAAACTGTGTATAATTTGATTACAAACTGGTTTTGTTTATTACAGCCCAAAGCATCCTGCAAAAGGAAATCATATTCCTAATAGATGGCAACACAACCATTGTCTCATACAAGCTTAAATAACAGGTGACAATGTATGAATAAGTTATGGGCCTTAGGTATAGAATTGAGGAGCTGGGCAAAACCGCTTATCCTGCTAGTCAACTAGTACTTATCCTGCTAGTAAGTTTAGTATTCATGTCGTTGAGGTTTATACCTTAAAGGTAATATATTTAAAGCAGAGTTTACATGAAAGTTTTGCTTTGGCTTCTTGACCTCACTATACATTCTGAAGAGCCAATCCAAGTTGTTTCAGAAAGAGCTTTGATGACATTGCATACTGAGCATTGACATTAGATTTTGCATTACACAGGGCAACTCAGCCCTTCTTGCTAGCAAAACTTGCTAGTGCCGGTCCTTAATGATAAATAAATTTCATGTGAACTCTCCCTTTAGCAAATACATCTCATGGTTTTCCATGTTTTGGAATCTTAAAATCTACTTTCTTTAAAAACAAAAAAAAAAGTCAATTTCAGGGAAATTTCAAAAGTTTAACATACACATTTGAATCATCTTATTACGTATAACCAATTGGTAAAATACATGTAAAATTCTCCATCATAAAAAAAAAAATGCAAAAAAAGCATAGCTGCTAAGAATTGGAATGTACTGTTCTGAATTTCTACTCTACAAACAAAATGTATAGTGTATATATTTTTTGCAAAACATGTAACTTTAGAAAACTTAGTATCAAACAAAGCAGCAATTTCTGCATTTGAAAATGGTAACTCACTTAATAATTTATCTGTGGGTCTTGGCACCTGGCACTGTAGTTTCATTTTCTTTTTTCTCATCCTTCTTTTGTTCTTCTGAGTATCCTCTTCTTTAGTGCTTTCTACTTCCTCTGATAACCAAAGAAAAGGAAATGTTTTTTAAGGTATTTTATTATTTTATTTTAGCTTCTGCTACCTACAAAGCCATCTCACATAGCTAAACATGTCAATGTCACCTCACAGCCAGTGAGAGGGTCCATGTCCAGCAAAACATAAAAACAGGAAGCAGAATTGAACATGAAATTCACAGAATACCATTAACTAACATGTAGTATCACTGCCAAATATTACTAGTTGTATGCAGAGAAAAATAAGTAATTATCTAAACAAAAGCAATATGCTAGTTTTGTTAACCCCTTAAGATTAAGGTTGTTATTTTTTTTTGTACCCTTCTTGACAATGGCTGTTTTAACATTTCTGTAGTGTTTGTGTTTTGGTGTAATTTTCTTATTTCTCATTTACTGTACCCACACAAAGTATATATTGTTTTTTCAGGACAAGTGTAAACAAATTTGTAAGATTAATTTCCACAACAAACCAAGGTTTGGGACTGGGCGTACAAGTGGCAGATGAGGGTCAACATAGATAAATGCAAAGTTATGCATTATGGTAAAAATAATAAAAATGCAAACTATACTATAAATGGAATATCCTTGGGGAAAACTACCAATGAGAAGGATTTAGGAATAATGGTAGACAATAGACTTGACAACAGTGCGCAATGCCAGCAAGCAGCCGCAAGGGCCAATAAGGTTTTGGCATGCATAAAAAGAGGTATTGATTCACGGGAGAAAGATATCATCTTGCCTCTTTATAGGTCAATGGTAAGACCTCACCTTGAGTATGCAGTACAATTCTGGGCATCAGTCCTTAAAAAGGACTTTATGGAACTAGAAAAAGTGCAAAGGAGGGCTACAAAATTAATAAACGGATTGGGAGATACTAGTTATGAAGAGAGACTAAAAAAGTTAAAATCATATACATTGGAAAAACGTCATCTTAGAGGGGATATTATAACATTACATAAAAATATGTGGGGCCAATATGTACAAAGAACAAGAGGCCACCCTCTGAGACCGGAAGAGCTGAGATTTCATAGACTACAAAGGAAGGGATTCTTTACAGTAAGGACAATAAAGGTATGTAATTCACTGCATAGGTAGGTGGTATTATCCAGTACATTAAATGCCTTCAAAAGGGGTCTCAATATTTTCTTAGAAAGGCATGACATCCAGGGCTATAAATAGAATTAATATTTTAGAGCTTCTTGATCCAAGGAGAAATCCGATGTCCTTTTGGAGTCCAGAGGGAATTTTTTCCCCTGATGGCAGAATTCGAAGTAGCTTAATTAGGGTTTTTTTTTGCCTTCTTTTGGATCAAGAGTAGAAAGGTTAGGTAGAAGGGTTGAACTTGATGGACTTAGGTCTTTTTGCAACCTTATGTACTATGTAATTATGTAAGGTCAAGGACAAAACAAGTTTTGGAGCTCTATGCTGATTAATTCCCTGCCTCTATAAAGTTAGCCTCCTGGATTCACTGCTGACCATCACAGGTTACAAACTGCAGCCCTGAAGTTTAAAATAATCGAATTTACAGGAAATATGGTAAAGTTCCAATTATATGCAATAAATCAATTATATGAACAGCAAGTCTTCCAAAAGGCCCACTAGCAGGGCCTGAAATTGGAGTCTTAATTGCAGTGTTATGAACAGCAAAAATGTGAGGCTTATATTTTTGCACCACTAGCAGGAGCTGAAATTGGTGTCTAATTGCAAAAACATCACAATTAGGGCACCCCGAAAAATGCACAGTATGCATGCAACCGACCTAGGCATCAATCATCATAGGACAGCGCTACACAGTCTTTCATCACTTTACCATTAATAGGACACCTTAGGACCAGAGACTATTTACCTCTGGCTCTGCCTTATGCCTGACCCAGAGCAGCACCCCTCTGCGACCACCATCTTCGCTACAGAGAATCAGATATGACATCATACCTACACTTCGTCCAAAAAAAGCGGACTACCACCCTCTTGACCTAGTTGTCCAAGGCCAGAATACGTCGCTGGGTAGGACACTATAACACTATTGCATAAAACACCAGGCAGCTTGCTGTTCAATAGATAATAGAAACATAGAAACATAGAAAGTGACCGCAGATAAGAGCCAGAAGGCCCATCCAGTCTGCCCATCCAGTCTGCCCAACCTCTGAGTACTCTCCTTTAGTACTTGCCCTTATCCTATATCTAGCTTGGCATTATGCCTATCCCATGCTTGCTTAAATGACTTTACTGTATTAACATCTACCACTTCCACTGGGAGGCTATTCCATGCGTCCACTACCCTTTCCGTAAAGTACGGTAATATTTTCTGATGTTACCATTAAACCTTTGCCCCTCTAGTTTATGGTTGTGTCCTCTTGTTGCGGTTTTATAACATACTGTATCACTAGGATTATTTGGGAGGTCAGACATTATTTAAAGGGGAACACCTACCTTTTTCTGTGTGTGTACCTGCGAATGTTGTACCTAGCAATGTGTGTTTTGTAGGTTTTTGTTACTTGAAGTAGAATAACTTACATAAAGCTTCACCTTGGTTCCTTTTTGCCCACAATTTCTAGTCTTGCGTGCCAACCTTCCTATGTGGACTTCAGACACTCAAGGGACGTACTAGTCGTAGGTAACTGTTTGTTGTGTGGTACATGAAGCTGCAGTATTGCGGCAAATAGACTTTATTTTATTATTACATGATTTCAAAGATAATTCATGCAATCTGAGGCATCAATATGACTATGCTGCATGCTGTGCCACTTGTACCCAGCTTTTGGGTATTCTCCAGGAAATTAACTAGACGATGGTCATGTTGATTGGTAATAAGAAAGTCATTCATGATAATAAAGTATTAGCTTCTTAGGCAAAGTCTATCCCCACCAAATACATGAATGATTAAAAGAAGCTTTAAAACCCTGCTCCTTTTTTCACAGAAACTGTACAGTACCAGGCATGAATAAACTGACAGAAGTGAATGCCATTCTCTTAAATGTTCTTTTACAATTAAGTACTTTGCTCTGGAATAAATGAGGGCTCAGGTATAATTACTATAGAAACTATGTTTCCTGAAATAACTCATATACACATATTGTCACTTTGCTACTAGCGGCACAACGTAGTGGTACAGGGGTCTGTTCTCAGACCTGTCTCATCCTGAGCGGCGGAGCAGACCAGTTCTTCTACAGCTTCCATAGCCTCCGCTTGTGGAGGTTTCATGATTAGTGTTTTCTTCATAACCGGAGAAGGAGATTCCCAACTGAGGAACCAATGACGGGGTGGTGGGGCACGGATGACGTCACTATGAGAGCGGCTCACGGCGGCGCGGAGAGTAACCCCTAACAGGGAAGTAAACAGCCCGCGTTTCGTTCCCCCCATGCCGTGCACTGGGAGGTACGGAAACTCGCGGAGGACAAACAACGGCGTTGCAAATTTATGGTCGCCTCAGCGACGGCTAGTGGTACGGAAGACATTAGAGTTTCGGAGTTGCCGTGTTTATAATTATTATTATTATCTTAATAAATAATGGTTTATCACAGAGTGAGTATAGGACCAGCAATACGAAACGAATACTATGTTATGAGTACTCCAGTGTCCCATGAACAGAAGGGAATGAAAATGGATTTACTCGTGTTGTGACATTATTTTCTTTGGGTAGAATGTTGCATTTACCAACGTTTTCAGAATGGTTAGTATTTTGCAACAAAATATATGCGACACTGACACACCATCAACCAAACTGTTCTCAGCCACACTGATCCAGACTTATACCGTATTTGCAACATAGGCCCCTCTTAAACATGACGATGACTCTCCCAGACACACACAGCACTCTCAGCCAAACACACACAATATGTTGAACTAAACAGTGCACTCAACACAGATCACACTACAGCGCACACACACACTGCAACCTCACACATACACATATGACACTTCACCACCCACACACCACTCACAGGCACACAGATCACACATCTTACACTCTACTGGTTGCTATGGAAATAAGACCACTTGAAATTTTTCACCAGAATCATATTTTAAACATGACCTCAAGGCCTAACATTAAATACACTCTGCAAAACACCCAGAGAAATAGAGGATCCTTGTGATTTTAGTATTTTAATAATCATTTTTGTTTTTTAAAGCAAAAGAGTTATATAATAGACTTGTGCATCCAGATTCGTAGAAATTTTAATTTAAACAATTTGTCAATTCATACAAATGTCCGAAAACAAGGGACACCAATGAAAAAATGAAAACAAAGCTCTGAATTATTGTTTGCATTTTGTTGTTGCTGAAATAGAGGTCTGACTACAAGACTAAGATCCAGATCCCCTGCAGCGCTGCAGGGAACCTGGATCTTCCTCTCTGGCAGCCAGTGGAGGTCTGTCCGATGCGCGTACACATCCTCCACTGCTGCCGGCACTTCTGCCGGGAGACGGCGTCACATGATCTTACGGTGCCATTTTACAGTACAGGACCATAAAAGTAGGACTTTCTATTTTTTAAGCCATATTCATATATGTAAGACATTATTCTTATTAAAATTTTAAAAATGGGATAAAAATATTCATATAAATAAATTGTACATATCAAGTCAAGGAGAAATCTAATTCCCCACTAACTAATCCCCACCACTAACTACACAATATAGTCAAAATAAAATATTTTATTTTTAAACCTGGGTCTCAGAGAATCACTGTATGTTACTGTTCCCAGTCTCTGTCCTGCCCACGATCACAGTGGGAAGGACACAGGCAGAGATCAGAGACAAAAGGCGGTCTTTACAAGCAGGGGAGGGCTGGCAGCCTAAGGCCTGGGGGGCAAGTCTAGTCAAGTGGCCCATTGCGCCACCAAAGCGGCTGCGTGCGACATTGATAGCAGTCACTCCACTGGCGCCTAATGAAATTAAAGCGGACGGCGTGCATGCACCGCGCCACCCAATAGCCGTGCCTCAGCTCTTTATCCCACCCCTTTTAAGACGCGGGACGAAGAGCTGCGGAATGGCCATTGGAACTGACTGCTGCATGATGCAGGGGCGTACCTAGAGTATTTGACACCTGTGGCAGATCCTGTATGTGGCACCCCACACACACACACACACACACACACACACTTTAAAACTGCCTATTTTCTATGGTAAGGCAAACATTGACAGGGGTACAGCAAAATTGTTATCATTATATACTGAGGCACACATTGACGGTGGTACAGCATAACTGTTATCATTATATACTTAGGGATTACGCTGTACCGCCGTCAATGTGTGCCTATACTTTGAGCCAGACACTGACAATACTGCAGTACAACCCCTATCACTATATACTAAGCCAAACATTGATGTGGTGTAGGCCTAACACTTCAGTGACTGGCTTAGTATATAGTAGGGATGCACCGAAATGAAAATTCTGGACCGAAACTGAAAATTCAGCGTTCATTTGGCAAAAACGGGAAAAAAAAAGTTTAAAATACTTAGACAAAATTAGACAAAAAAAAAAATCAACAATATATATATATATATATATATATATATATATACATATAATTAACAGCAATCACAATCCTATCATGCCCAGGTTCTAGCATGTACTGGCTGACTTAACATGATAGGCGTGTGATTGCTGTTTGCAACCATATATATCTATCAATACTGTTATTGAATTATTGGACGGAAAAAAAAAATTGATAACAGCAATCACACTCCTATCATGCCTAGACAGCCTCCCTATGCCATGCTATCCCCCCACACTTCCATGCAATCTGAAACCCTCATTCACAAACATTCATCATAAACTACAGCATAACACCCATCACTCTCACACATATTTTCCTACCTTTCCTCTGGCACTGTCACTTCTCCTCTTCCTCTTCATTCTTCCTCTTCTTTTTCCTCTTCTGTGTCCTGTCCTTCCGGTGCGCAGAAGACGGTGGGCGTGGCTTCAGTGTTGTGCGCCGGGATTTGACATCAAGTCCCGACGCACAGCAACAGTTGCCGCGCGCATCGTTTTTGGAGGCGTGCCGGCACCCCTCAGTGAGCGGCACTCCAGGCGGACCACCCCCCACCAGGTACGCTACCGACTTATAATCTGCGTTGTCTTATAATCAGACCTCAAATAGGTCTGACTATGAGACTAAGATCCAGATCCCCCGCAGCGCTGCAGGGGAGCTGAACCCCCCCAACTTACCGGTGCTTCTGACTCCCCGGTGTGTAGCTGTGGCAGTGTGTAGACATCTACGTGATTCGCGTAGACAACTTCCGCTGCAGTCGGAAGGAGGTGCGGTTAGCAGCAGGGGTTGTCTGCGTCCACAGCTGGGGAAGTTCTGCGAGATGGAAGCAGACAACCCCCGCTGCTAACCGCACCTCCTTCCGGCTGCAGCGGATATAGAGGGTTAAAAGGCATATCATGGGGCACAGTGGCATATAGGGGGTATAAGGCATTTCTGGGGCAGAGTGGCAAGCCTGGGGGCAGATGTGCATAACTGGGGGGGGCAGGTTGGAAAATAAAAGGAAATAAAAACAAAATATTTTTCTCAATCATAGCTTTTATTTTTTTTTAAAAATAGTTTACATGAATTATATAGGGTCGTCTTATATTCAGGCTTTTTTTCTTAAATTAATATTCAGATTTTGGGGGGGTCAAATACGGTAAATTCCTTGCTATATATTTATCTGCTTTCTTCAAAATAACCTATGTAAAAATAAAGTGGGGAGGGCCACAATTTTCTGTTCTTGCCTCGGGCACAAAAAGAGCTAGCTATGGCTTTGCCCCCTCACTCGGAATCTTATTTAAAGTCAGTGACATATTTAGTTTAAAGCTGTTTGGGGGTAAAGATGTCACTGATGACCTGTTTGGGCCCACAATGGCACTAACAAGCTGTTTGGGTGCAAAGTTGGCACTGACAAGCCAGGGACAAAGTTGGCACTGTGGGAAGTCAATTACATGGTGAAGTCCAGGGGTCCAAAGAGTAGTTGTCGTAGAGAGTGATAAGGGTATTATGTTTGTTAAGGGGATAAGTTAGCAATATAGCCACACCCACCTGCGGGCAGCAAAAAAACTTTTTGCACCCAGGCGTCAGTGACCTTAGAATCAGCTCTGTGTAGAAGCAATCACATGCAGGGGATCCGCTGTAGCCTGACCGCTCTAGTCAAGGAGCAGTCCGCAACAGTAGTGTCCCCATTAACCGCAGCTGTGACATCAGACTGCTTTCAATAGATGAAGTACCAAGTGCGACATTGGTTCTGTAGGGACATTTTTTAATGATGTATATGGTATATCATTGGTAGTAAAGGGGTTAAGATTCTTAGGGAACAAAGTTCATTTTTTAAAAAATCCTATTCAATGTAACTTGTTATAACAGCAGTCTGTAATGAAGTGCCTGGAGCATGAAACAAGTTAAGCAGAAGTATTTTGAAAATATTTCCAAATATGGTGTTGCTGTAATGCCTCCATGTCGAGGCATTCAGCAACACCGAAAACTCTCTCCCCAGACTGTCCATGTGCGATCACCTCCTAAGTTAAAACAGTGTGGCTGAAATGTTAAGTGACACCTAAACCCACCCCAGGACGCACTGACAGCTCCAAATAGCGACCACAAGCGTCATAGCAAGAGATGTTGCCTCTAGCAAGATGGCAGCCCCCCACTAAAAAAAATAAAGTTCCCAAGAGGGTCTCTCCTGAGAATTCTGAGCAGGTACTGCATTCAACCATGCAAGTCAATCCAGCCCAGCTTAGTAATTATAATGTGATTAGTAAATTATATTAAAAAAATAGTTAAAAAAATAGATTAAAATGTGGCAACATGTAAAAGTAATTCTTCAGTGATGTCGCTAACCAAAAAAAAAACCTGCCATGAAAAGAATTTAAATACTAGCACTTGAAATACCTAGTCTAGTTCAAAAATTGTATGCTTTGGGTAAATCTAATAGTCCAGGTTCAAATATGTCCCAAATAGGAGATGGGGCAGGATACCCACATGTCAAAATTCCTAATTAAAAAACTGAATTGAAATACCCAGGGGTGTCTAGTTTTAAAAAAAATATATGGTTTGGTGGGGATAAATTTAATTGGCCTGTTTCAAAGATGTCCCAGATGTTGGGGCAGCATTACAAGGTTTGAAGAAAAAAATGAAATTAGGTTTTAACATAGCAAAACACTGCTTGTACTTATACCCCTATAACTTGCACACAAAAAAGATAAAAACATTGGGTATTTCTAAACTCAGCACAAATATTAGAATATATTTAGCAGTTGTTTAACGTTTGTAGATAAGTAAAAAAATAAATAAATAAATAAATAAAAAGTCAGAAAAAAATATTTTTATAGTGAATTAGATGATAAATAATGATATCTAAGGAAAGCCCTTATTGTCCTAAAAAACCCCAACAATGTATAACTTCTGTGGGTGCACGTGTGAGAGTGAAAAAACACCTACACAAGAGCGCAGCGGTCCTTAAGGGGTTAATTTGCATTTACCTTGAAAAGCGCACCCCCGCACCCTCTCTAAGGCCTGACAGTTTTGGGTACTCAAACCAGCCAGTCACTGACATGAAAACACTGCAATTTAAATCATCTTGCATGAAGTTAACAGCCACCCATGAATCCCATCAAACACATCTGCTGCTAGGCAAGCAGAAGTAGGGGAGGAAAACACAGTAAACACTGATATAGGATTCTGCTGAACAAAGTAAAATGTAAGGTGACACTTAGCTGTTATGATTATGAGACCACATCAAACTTTGCACTAGGATCATATTTCATACCTGGCCTCATATGTCTTTAAGGCCCAGCATTAAATGGTTCTTTGTGATTTTAGTATTTTAATAATACTTACGTGCAACTGGCAACTAATGTTTAAGCATTATAAAACTGACAGTTCTGGCTGTGCGGTTCTAGTTCACCTAAACATCTCATTTGTTCTTGTCATGTCAAGATTTCACTGTCATTGAGCTCAGCAGTTGCCAAGGAAACCAGCTCAGGCGGTGCATCAATTTTTTTTTTTTAATACTCATGATATGGAAAACGGATATAGCTGTATTAGCCCAAGAATAGATGGATTCTTCAGTTAATACCTGTAATTGAGCCATCATAGCAAAAGATGGACTCTTCCATAAACAAATAAATTGGCAACAAATATATAAACATAATATAAATAAAAGGTTTTCGTTGTATGAATTGGCCAAAGCATAATTTAACTGACCCGACACCTCAAGGCTTGCTCTCAATAGAGTGAGAACCTACTCTTAACTCCTAATGTCATGCTTTTTCTGGATTCCTCTGTTACTAGGTGCATGGTCACCAAGAGGTGTATCCTCCAATGCATTTTGTTTCTATGGTTACCTTTAATCCTCTACTCCTCCCTACAATTAAGGATCAATCACCTTGCTATATAATCCCACACCTCCTCTGATTCACTGCTTCCTGATTGTGGAGCTGTCAGTGTGTGAAGCTGTCTGTTCATTGGTTGAATACCAGGATCCAAGTGCCTTTGACCTCTGCCTGTTTTGTGAACGTGTTCCTGTGCTGCCAGCCCTAACCTGCAGGGCCGGCCCAAGGCAAAATGCCACCTGGGGCGAATTTTAAAATGCCACCCCCCCTTATCTACCCTTCCTCTCCCTACGTCCCTGCCGCCCCCCCCCCATTATCTACCCTTCCTTCCCTTCCCCCCCTTGTACTTACCTTTCAGCAGTCCTGCGGCGAGTCTCCCTGTTCGGTCTCGGTACCGGCTTGTAATGCTGAGCGCCGAAAATCTTCGCAGAGGAGAGAGAGAGGGGCGCCGAGCGGGTACTGACCACTCGGCGCCCCTTTCTCTCTCTCTTTCGCTTTAAAAAATAAAAAAAAGGGCTTGGGGGCGGCGAAGTGCCGTCCCTTCAAAAGTGCCGCCTGGAGCGGTTGCCCCACTCGGCTCCATTGTCGGGCCAGCCCTGCTGACCTGGCATCCACCAGGCTACAATTTTTGCCTCATCCTATTCTGTACCTTGCCTTTGGACATATTTTGTGCACTCACTCACCTTCCTCCTTACTGTTCCATCTCCAGTAAGTAGGTTTGGCCCTTATTGCACATGTGTGCCGGCTGACCTCCTGGTACTGGACTCCATCCTTCTTGGTAAAAGACTCCTGGCATTACACCTGCATAGTGGGCACACAAAGCAGTTTATACTGCTACCAAAACCTTATTACATGTATTAGGGGAGGTGCAAGTACCCCTTCTCCCAATTAACCTCTGAACAGCAAGCAGGAACCCGACAAATGGGGAGCCAACAACCTCAAATATGTGCAAATAGGGAAAAGGAAAATGTTGGTGCTCAAATAAGAATTAGAGATGTCCATATACTCCTAGGCAAATATCCTGTGTTGTCTAATTCTCAAAAAATATATGGCTTTATCAGGTTAAATTAAATTATGCAACAACCATGCTGAGGGTCGGTACCAGGTATCAGGCAGAGAACGGTCAGGCAATCCGGGTCAGGAGCAGAGAGGTCAACAAGGTCAAAACACAAGCAAGGGTCGGTACTGTGTATCAGGCAGAGAAAGGTCAGGCAATCCGGGTCAGGAGCAGAGAGGTCAACAAGGTCAAAATACATGCAATGGTCATTACCAGGTATCAGGCAGAGAATGGTCAGGCAATCCGTGTCAGAAGCAGAGAGGTCAATGTGGTCAAAATACTAGCAGGAGACGGCAACAGAAATCAAGCAGAGAACACCATTAAGCAGGTAAGTACACAGCGCAGTCGTTAGAACAACTGAGCACTGAACAGGTATCAGTGGTCAGTTTTTAAATCAGCCGCTCTTCTAGGGTGTGGGAGAGGAAGAGGGGCGTGGTGTGCAGCATCCTACACGTCCTTCATTTAGCGGCGGTTCGTTCCTGTGAACCGCCGTATATGAAGGAGCATCTGCACTGCAAAGACTCTGCCCGTCGTGGAGGGAAGGTAAGTACCCGCGGGTACTCGGGTGACGAACTCCGGATGGGAGCGTGACGCAGCGGATACTCGGGCGACACACTCCGGACGGGACCGCGACGCAGCGGGTACTCGGGCGGCGTGCTCCGGATGGGACCGTGACATAGACTCAGTAAAGCCATCGATAAAATTCCATGTTTGAAAAAACAAGCATGTTTTAAATTTGAAATTTTAATGTCCCATGACCCAGGGGTCGATATATACAGGGCCGGCCTTAGAAGTGTGCAAGCTGTGCGGGCGCCATGGCAGCAGGGGCGCCATGCGGCCGTCCCATCACCAAGGCCAGGGCCGCGCCGAGGCGGCAGGGAGAGGAAGAGAGAGGTGCTGAGTGGTCACGCATGAAAACGTTTTCAGCAACCGCCCAGCCTCCTTTGTCTCCTCTGCTCCCTACCACTGCCCTGACTGCGGTGGTGGGAGCTCGAGGCCTTGTTCGCGGTGCGGCGATTCATGATGAGCGCTGGAATATGACGTCATATCCCGACGCTCAGCAGTGAAGCTGCAACGCTGTTGCAGGACAGCGAGACTGAGGCCTCGCGTTCTCACCGCAGGACTTCACCAGGGTAAGTGAACTGCAAAGGGTGCCTAGATAGTAAGAAGGTGGGGCTAGATAGTAAGAAGGGGGAGAGGGGGAAGATAGGAAGAAGGGGGAGAGGGGGTAGATAGTGAGAAGGGTAGTAGAGGGGGTAGACAGTGAGTAGGGGAGGAGAGGGGGTAGATAGTGAGAAGGGGAAGAGATTGTAAGAAAGGGATAGATAGAGGGAGTACATAGTAAGAGGGGGTAGACAATGAGAAGGGAGAAGAGATCATGAGAAAGGGGAGTAGTAAGAATCTTGAAAGAGTGAGAATAAGTAATATAATGGATGAAGTAATATGTGGATGAATTGTGTGAATGAGTGAGAGAATTAATGTGTGGATTAATTGTGTGAACGAGTGAGAGAATTGATAAATTGATGTGTGGATGAATTGTGTGAATGCGTGAGAATAAATGAATTAATGTCTGTATGAATTGTGTGAATGAGGGAGATAATGAATGAATGTGTGGAATAATTGCGTAAATGTGAGAGAATTAATGTGTGGATGGATTGTGTGAATGAATTAGAGAATGAATAAATGAATGTGTGAGTGAATGGTGAGAATGAATTGTGAGAATGCATTAATGAATATGTGTAAATGTAAACCACAGGGATGGGGTGTAACACAGTAAAACGGGTATGGGGCCAAAATAACATAACAGATAAGCAGATGGGCTGTCACAGAAGCTCCATCCTATTGTCACGGTGATAAAGTGTGGCTCTCAACCTCACACTTATGATTATCCTGCCCTACCAAGAAACCAGAACCAAAGTTCAAAGGGTTTTTTTTCATTGAGAACAAATATATCTATCAGATACCAACAAGATCCATTCTCCACATGCCTTGGGTAGCAAATCCAATGGTTGTTGCCACCTCCAGCATCTGTTCTTGTTAATGATAAGGAGGAATAAGAAATTGAGAAAATATTGGTCAATATCAAGTCAGATCACTGGAAAGGTTATGGCACAGCAGACCAATCATGGGAACCCACTGCTCATGTTTATGCTGCTGGTCACCCAGTTCCATAAGAAACATCCTGATTATCAATGTTTGTCTATGGACAGTTACATAAACTGTTTGTGTGTTTCAATCTAAAACCCTTCTATGAATTCAGAGAAGGAAAGGACATTTTATTTTTTTTCCTATAATAAAAGTAAATAAGCCCTTAAATAAAAACAAATGCCCTTGTGGTTCCTCCACACAATATCCCGTATTGGCTCGGATATAGGCCTCACCCTAATATAGGCCACACCCTAAAAGTTAGGTGCTTTTTTAAAGAAAAAAGTTTCTGCCCCCCCCAGATACAGTGGGGCAAAAAAGTATTTAGTCAGCCACCAATTGTGCAAGTTCTCCCATCAAAAAGATGAGATAGGCCTGTAATTTTCACCATAGGTACACTTCAACTATGAGAGACAGAATGAGACAACAAAGTCCATAAATCACATTGTCTGATTTTTAAAGAATTTATTTGCAAATTATGGCGGAAAATAAGTATTTGGTCAATAACAAAAGTTCATATCAATACTTTGTTATATACCCTTTATTGGCAATGACAGAGGTCAAACATTTTCTGTAAGTCTTCACAATGTTTTCACACACTGTTGCTGGTATTTTGGACCATTCCTCCATGTAGATCTCCTCTAGAGCAGTGATGTTTTGGGGCTGTTGCTGGGCAACACGGACTTTCAACTCCCTCCAAAGGTTTTCTATGGGGTTGAGATCTGGAGACTGGCTAGGCCACTCCAGGACCTTGAAATGCTTCTTACGAAGCCACTCCTTCATTGCACGGGCGGTGTGTTTGGTATCATTGTCATGCTGAAAGACCCAGCCACGTTTCATCTTCAATGCCCTTGCTGATGGAAGGAGGTTTTTACTCAAAATCTCACGAAACATGGCACCATTCAATCTTTTCTTTACATGGATCAGTCGTCCTGGTCCCTTTGCAGAAAAACAGCCCCAAAGCATGATGTTTCCACCCCATGCTTCACCGTAGGTATGGTGTTCTTTGGATGCAACTCAGCATTCTTTCTCCTCCAAACACGACGAGTTGAGTTTCTACTAAAAAGTTCTACCTTGGTTTCATCTGACCATATGACATTCGCCCAATCCTCTTCTGGATCATCCAAATGCTCTCTAGCAAACTTCAGACGGGCCCGGACATGTACTGGCTTAAGCAGGGGGACATGTCTGGCACTGCATGATTTGAGTCCCTGGCGGCAAAGTGTGTTACTGATGGTAGCCTTTGTTACTTTGGTCCCAGCTCTCTGCAGGTCATTCACTATGTCCCCCCGTGTGGTTCTGGGATTTTTGCTCACCATTCTTGTGATCATTTTGACACCACGGGGTGAGATCTTGTGTGGAGCCCCAGATCGAGGGAGATTATCAGTGGTCCTGTATGTCTTCCATTTTCGAATAATTGCTCCCACAGTTGATTTCTTCACACCAAGCTGCTTGCCTATTGCAGATTCAGTCGTCCCAGCCTGGTGCAGGTCTACAATTTTGTTTCTGGTGTCCTTCGACAGCTCTTTGGTCTTGGCCATAGTGGGGTTTGGAGTGTGACTGTTTGAGGTTGTGGACAGGTGTCTTTTATACTGATAACAAGTTCAAACAGGTGCCATTAATACAGGTAACGAGTGGAGGACAGAGGAGACTCATAAAGAAGATGTTACAGGTCTGTGAGAGCCAGATATCTTGCTTGTTTGTAGGTGACCAAATACTTATTTTACTGAGGAATTTACCAATGAATTCATTAGAAATCCTACAATGTGATTTCCTGTATTCTTTCCCCCCATTCTGTCTCTCATAGTTGAAGTGTACCTATGGTGAAAATTACAGGCCTCTCTCATATTTTTAAGTGGGAGAACTTGCACAATTGGTGGCTGACTAAATACTTTTTTGCCCCACTGTATGCTGCCACTCTGTCCCGAAGATGTGCCCCCCCGAGATATGCTGCCACTCTAACCCCCCGAGATATGCTGCCACTCTACCCCCCTCGGGATATGCTGCCACTCTACCCCACCCGAGATATGCTGCCACTCTGTCCCCAAGATGCGCCCCCCCCTCATCAGACTTACCGATGAAGACTCCATGGGGTCTTGCGGGGCCAGCGGGGGACATCTACGCATAACGCCTATTCAACTTCCGGTGCCGGCACTTCCGCCGTGGGAAGTACCGGCAAGGAAGATTGTTCGCGCAGACGTTCACCGTGTTCACAGTGTGCCCATTATTCCTACTTTAAACACCAGACCATATTCTGGCCATGGACTTGTCTGCTGCCGGCACGTCTGCACGATGTGCTTTAAAAATCTTCCTACCTGTTAAAGTACATCATGCAGACGCGCCGGCAGCGGAGGCTGTTTACGCGCATCGCCGCTGCCGGTGAACGTCTGCACAATGCGCTTAGACAACCTCCGGCACTGCTGGCAGGGGAAGCTGTCTGAGCTTATCGGAGAGTAGGATGCAGGTCCCCTGCACCACTGCGGGGGATCTGTATCGTAACCCTGCTGCCTGCCCGGCGCCTGGAACTGCATGTCCCGGCCGTCGGGCGCTAGACCCCCAATATAGGCCGCACCCCCACTTTAAAGACTTAAAGTGGGGGACTAAAGTGCGGGCAAATACGGTATATAAATGGTGATAAAAATGGTTCTAACCCCTTTGAACTTATAATTTCTTCCCCTGGAGAACAAGTATCTCCACATCAGTCTAGAAGATCTTCAACAACAAAAAAGCATCATGAAGTTTGCCAGCGAATAATGCTAAAAAGGATATGACAAAAACAACTGTGTTTAATCTTTCCACCCTCAGAACATCTAATAAATTACCGTATTTGCTCGATTATAAGACGACCCTGATTATAAGACGACCCCCCAAAATCTGAATATTAACTTAGGAAAAAAAGAAAAAGCCTGAATATAAGACGACCCTAAAGGAAAAAAGTTTTATCAGTAAATGTTAATTCATGTAAACTATTTTTTTTAATAAAAGCTATGATTGAGAAAAATATTTTTTTTTTGTTTTTATTTCTTGTATTTTCCAACCTGTCCCCCAGTTACACACATCTGCCCCCAGGCTTGCCACACCAATATGGCACTGTGGCCCATGATATGCCTTTTAACCCTCTATATGCCACTGTGCCCCATGGTATGCCTTTTGACCCCCTATGTGCCACTCTGCCTCCAGAAATGCCTTATACCCCTATATCCCATTCTGGCATTTAGGGGGTTAAAATGCATATTATGGGGCAGAGTGGCATATAGGGAGGTATAAGGCATTCCAGGAGGCAGAGTGGCATTAAGGGAGTTAAAAGGCATTATATAGAGCACTCTGCCTCCAGAAATGCCTTATACCCCTATATGCCACTCTGGCATTTAGGGGGTTAAAAGGCATATTATGGGGCAGAGTGGCATATAGGGAGGTATAAGGCATTTCAGGAGGCAGAGTGCACTATTAAATGCCCCCTTAACGCCACTCTGCCTCCTGAAATGCCTTATACCTCCCTATATGCCACTCTGCCCCATAATATGCCTTTTAACCCCCTAAGTGCCAGAGTGGCATATAGGGGTGTAAGGCATTCCAGAAATGCCCTACACACACACACACACACACACACACACACACACATACCGGTGCTTCCAATTTCTTGCTGTATTGCCGGGGCAGCGGGTTGACGTCTCATTCCGCGGCAGCCGGAAGGAGGTGGAGTTGGCAGCGGGGGTTTGTATGCGTCCGTCGCAAATACCTTCCCCGGCTGTCAGGGATCAGGAACTCTGGAACTCTGGTCTCTGACAGTCGGGGAAGGTATTTGCGACGGACGCATACAAACCCCCGCTGCCAACTTCACCTCCGGAAGCACCGGTAAGAATGCGTGTGTGGGGGGAGGCGACGACAGGAGGATCCAGGTCCCCTGCAGCGGTGCAGGGGATCTGGATCTTAGTCTCCTAATCAGACCTCTATTTGAGGTCTGATTAGAAGACGACCCCGATTATAAGACGAGGGGTATTTTTCAGAGCATTTGCTCTGAAAAAAACCTCGTCTTATAATCGAGCAAATACGGTACATCTTAAATTAGGAGAAGAAATATCTATATATACAAATGTTTTAACACTCACCTCTGAGGAAGCCATAGCCACAGGCAAAACATTTCAGGTGGTGTAATATACTATAAAGTGATTTTTATTGCATATGCTGAACAAAATAATCATAACCCAAAAGATCATCAACTTTTATACTTGTCTAATAATGTTTTAAAGAAATTAGGATTATAGAAGTATGAAACTTAAATGTATTAACTTAAACTGCATGTTGGATTTTGAATTGAAATTGTATGCATCTCTTTCTGCCATTGTTAAGGACTATCCTGGTTAAAACTTCTTTCATACACCTTAACTGTGAGTTCAAAACAGTTTTGAACTGTCTAGAGTGCCCCCACCAATTTTTCCCCCAAAGACAATTTCCACATATAAAATAGGGCAAAGGCTCATTGATGCATGTGGCAGGTGGAGACTGGTCTGTTTGGTCAAATCCAACAGGCGAGCTACTGTAGCTCAAATTGGTGAAAAAAATGAATGCTAGTTCTGATACAAAGGTGTCAGAACAAACAGTACATTTCAGTTTGTTGAGTATGAGGCCACATAGCCGGAGACCAGTCAGGGTGCCCACGCTGACCCCTGTCCACTGCCGAAAGTGCTTACAAATGGGCATGCGAGCATTAGAACTGGACAACAGAGCAGTGGAAGAGGGTGGCCTGGTCTGATGAATCACGTTTTCTTTTAAATCATGTGGATGTCCACGTGCATGTGTGTCGCTTGCCTAGAGAACACATGGTATCAGGATGCATCCATGGAGGCCCCACCTCGCATCTTACACTTAAATCACCTGCTGCCAGTATCTTGGTGCCAGATACCAAAGCACACCTTCTGAGGTCTAGCGGAATCCATGCCTTGACAGGTCAGGGCTGTTCGGGTGGCAAAAAGAGGGACCTACACAGTATCTGGGGACGATCCCGTGTGTGGCACCCCCACACACACACACAAAAAAATAATGTTTGCAAGAATATTTATTTCACTTATTTGTAAACCGTATGTCAACTGGGAAAAAAAATAGAAATCTGAAAAACTACATTAACTTATAAAATTATTTAAGTTTAAATAAATAACATTTACTGAACATATATTATTATTATTATTATTATTTATTGTTTAGCATAACTCCTATCACTATATACTGAGGCAGACATTGATGGTGGTACAGCATAACCCTTATCACTATACAGTGAAGCCGGAACCTGGGCGGTAAAATGGGTTCCTTGCAGTAGCACACTGTACAAGCAGCATAGACACCTGCTCGGCGGGCCCCTATCCCACGCGGTACCCACCCTGAGTGGCACCTGGGGCATACTCTTAGGTGCACTACTGAACCTACACAATATTAGACAGGTGGTCATAATGCTATGGCTGATCTATGTATCTTAATATGTAGTCACAACAAAGTATTGCTTGAGATCATTTTCTTGGGGGGGTATCCTTGCCCTCCCATAAAAGGCTCACCATACATCAGTTAATTGATAGCTATATGAACCTAAAATGGTCTTGACTGACCTCTCCTTTATATCTTTCTATATATAAAATAATTGTTACCATAGAAATTGTTGGTCACATTAATGATACAATAAGTACAGAGTAATTGGACCGTAAGCCCTGCCCATGCAATCAAAATCCACAAGTGCATTTAGTGCTTTTGGAAGGGAAAATAGTAAATGTGAATAGCCATTGCAGAAGAGCATAGGAGAAGGAGGTGAGAGGGCCACTGCAGGGAACTGTAGAGAAAGGGGGAGAGAGTGAGAGAAGAGGAGCAACAGAGAGATGCTCATAAAAGCTAAAATGTCATTTTAATAGCATGCATATATCCTACTACATGTAGATGTAATGGATCATATTTCAAGTTAAGCTCACTCTCTTCAAAATCAGCATTACACTTACAACTACAGTGAAAGTTTTGGAAGATGTGAAATTTCAAAATGTGTGTTTCAAAATGTTGTCTATAGATGCCAGCGAGTCAGTGTAAAAATCATGGGTTTAAAATAAAGAGTCAGTTAAACTTATATTTGATCTCAGAATTTACATAATTGGGAGGAAATTAGGCAATTCAATTAAAAGTGGGTTATCACAAATCATATGTATGACATTTTTTAGGGCCATTTGTCTTTTTTTAATGATGATTTCATGAATTTAAACTAGAGGCAAATTTAATCGTGATCTGTAAGTTCAAATTGTTAATTTGATGTAGATCTTATACAGGGTTGTTCAATATGATGGCACTATATAAATCAATAAATAACAATAGAAATGTCTGTTCTTACCTATAACTGTTTTAAAGACTCAAAATGGTGCATTTAGAAAACTTGGAAACTAAACATTTTGTTTTCACCCTTTTGAGAGGGATTTTAGGATAAGTTTAATTTGGTAAAATATTTAATTTGGTTTATTATTGATAAATAATGGTTGGTTAAAAACTTAAAGGGACTAGACTTAAAGTAATGAAACCCACTATTAATACAGGTAATGAATTAAAAAAACATATACGTATCTGATATCCAGGGGCAGAAATAGAAACCACAGGGCCCTGGTGCAAAAATTGCACTGGGCCCCCCAACTTCAACAGCTAGTCTGTGCCATCATAGCCCCCAAACAACTTGTCTGTGCCTTTTTTGCCCTTTGCGCCCCCCTTCCAACATACAACAAATGTAAACACATTTACACAAACTACACACACTCCATCTCACCCCACTTACACACAGTCCATCTCATCCCACTTACACACACACATGCACACATGCATGCACACACACAAGTACACATACACGCACATATGTACACACACATACACATGCATGCTCACACAATAGTGGACACACCCAACAAAGCAAAAATTCAGTCATACCCAGCGAATACCATTCACAAAACACCTATCTAAGGTGTAACTATTGGGGATTCCACCACACTATATGGCCATATATTGCTTAGCCCTCCACTATGTCAAAGTACCCCAAGTTTGACGAGTCCTATCTAATTTTTAAAGACTATATTTGCTTACCAACAGGGCCAGCCAAGCAGCACTAAAGCGGTCTACGCAGCATGACGGCTGCCTAACAGAGGCCACCGTTTACCACTGTGGAGCTTGTACACTGTGCGAGAAAACTATCTTTTCAAGCCCAGGTTCCTTCTTTCCGTGGGCAGGGGGAGTTTTCTCATACAGTATACCTCCATTACTGGGGCACCTGTGTAGCAGGTGAGGCTGCTCAACCCTAAGGTTTGGTCAGAACCAGTAAATATGCACAGCAACAGAATAATATACAGAAAGCGGAGCGCACAACCTAACAAACCCTGAAAGGCATTTGTATAGTACCTGTAATCCACTGCCAACATACAGTATCTCACAAAAGTGAGTACACCCCTCACATTTTTGAAAATATTTTATTATATCTTTTCATGTGACAACACAAGAAATGCTTCAATGTAAAGTGGTGAGTGTACAGTCTGTATAACAGTGTAAATTTGCTGTCCCCTCAAAATAACTACACACAGCCATTAATATAAAAAAGATCAAATAATTAGCAATAAGTGTAAAGTAAAGTGCAACTTCTAACACACCTCGTGAAAAAAAACACTTTAAATTTCTACTAAAATAATACAAATAACAGTAAACATACACCTTTATGTTTATTGTTATACACAGCCATTAATGTCTAAACCTTGGCAACAAAATGAGTACACCCCTAAGTGGAAATGTCCAAATTGGGCCCAAAGTGTCAATATTTTGCGTAGCCACCATTATTTTCCAGCACTGCCTTAACCCTCTTGGGCATGGAGTTCACCAGAGCTTCACAGGTTGCCACCGGAGTCCTCTTCCAATTCTCCATGATGACATCACAGAGCTGGTGAATGTTAGAGACCTTGCGCTCCCCACCTTCCGTTTGAGGATGCCCCACATATTCTCAATAGGGTTTAGGTCAGGAGACATGCTTGGCCAGTCCATCACTTTTACCCTCAGCTTCTTTAGCAAGACAATGGTCGTCTTGGAGGTGTGTTGGGGGTCATTATCATGTTGGAATACTGCCCAACAGCCCAGTCTCCAAAGGGAGGGGTTCATGCTTCATGATGTCACAGTACATGTTGGCATTCATGGTTCCCTCAATGAACTGTAGCTCCCTAGTGCCGGCAGCACTCATGCAGGCCCAGACCATGACACTCCCACCACCATGCTTGACTGTAGGCAAGACACACTTGTCTTTGTACTCCTCACCTGGTTGCCGCGACACACACTTAACACCATCTGAACCAAATACGTTTATCTTGGTCTCATCGGACCACAGGACATGGTTCCAGTAATCCATGTCCTTAGTCTGCTTGTCTTCAGCAAACTGTTTGTGGTCTTTCTTGTACATCATCTTTAGAAGAAGCTTCCTTCTGGGACATGCAAGCCAATTTGATGCAGTGTGCGGCATATGGTCTGTGCACTGACAGGCTGAACCCCAACCCTTCAACCTCTGCAGCAATGCTGGCAGCACTCATACGTCTATTTCCTAAAGACTACCTCTGCATATGACACTGAGCACCTGCACTTAACTTCTTTGGTCCACCATGGTGATGCCTGTTCTGAGTGGAACCAATTATAAAACGGTACATATACACTATATATATATATATATATATATATATATATATATATATATATATATATATACACACACACACACACGTTAGACGTGCATTTTTAACTACATAATATGCACTTATCTCTTTCAAGTTAGCCCCTGCTGACAATATATATAAATATTAGACCCTGCTGCCGATATATAGAAATATTACACCCTGCTTCTGATATATATTAATATTAACCCCTGCTGGGGATATATGTTGATATTAGCCCCTGCTGCGGATATATACTTATATTATACCCTGCTGCTGATATACATAAAAATTATACCCTGCTGCTGATATATATAAATATTTGACCCTGCTACCAGTATATATTAATATTAGCCCCTACTGCCAATATATATTATTAGTCCCTGCAGCCAATATATATAATTAGCCCCTGCAGCCAATATATATTAATATTAACCCCTGCTGCCGATATGAATATAAATACTAGACCCTGCTGCCAATATATGTTAATATTAGCTCCTGCTGCCAATATATGTTAATATTAGCTCCTGCTGCGAATATATATTAGCCCCTGCTGCCGATATATATTAATATTAGCCCCTGCTGCTGGTATATATTAATATTGGACCCTGCTGCCGATATATATTAATATAAGACCCTGCTGCCGATATATATAGTATTGGTCCCTGCTTCCTATATATATTAATATTAGCCCCTGCAGCCAATATATATATTAATATTAGACCCTGTTGCCAATATATAAATATTAGCCCCTGCTGCCAAAACATATATAAATATTTGCCCCTGCTGCCAATATATTTTATAGTGAAAAAATTGGACCCTATCCAAGCATTTCCTTGGGCCCCGCTCAACGCTTCCTTGCATGCAATCACTCCCTCCGCTACCACAACAAAAAAAAGAAATATTTCCCACACTGACTGCAGATCAGGGAAAGACCGTGAGAGTCAGTCCTGCACCGTGACATTGAGAGGTCCTCTCCCCTGTAATCATCCCCAGAGTCCCTTTATCCCCTCATTCACTAAACCATACCGCTCTTTTACTTACACCCTGTAGTTCAGGTATAGATCAAATAAACAACACATGGAAACAGCACATGCAACTAAATGAGATATAAAAAAACAACTTGTATTTGCAGGTATACATAAATAATGTATGGAAACATAGCATTGCAGTTATAAACCAACAGAACACACAAACCCAGCATTGCAGGTATAGATCAACTGGAAATCACATGTACACTCAGCACTGAAGGTATAGATCAAATAAACAACACATGGAAACAGCACTCCAGGTATTGATCAACTGAATAAGACATACAAATCCTATATTTGCAGGTAAACATAAATAATGTATGGAAATATAGCCGATACAGATGAACAGAATGACACAAAACCCAGCTTTGCAGGTATATATCAATTGGAAATTACATATAAACTCTGCATTAAAGGTATAGATAAAACACCCTAAATTACAGGCATAGATCACTGGTCACACACCCCAAAGCCAACCCTGGTGTCCACACTGCCCACATAAAACCCGACCAGCACCCAAATTACATATTGTGTCAACTTTGTCCCCAAACAGCTGAACGTACGCCAAGTTTGTCCCATAAACACCTCTCCCTCCTAATCTATCCTATCTACCCCCTCTCCCTCCCAATCTATCCCATCTACCCCCTCTCCCTCCCTATCTATCCCATCTACCCCATCTCCCTCCCAATCTATCCCATCTACCTCCCTATCTATCATATCTATCCCATCTACCCCCTCTCCCTCCCAATCTATCCTATCTATCTCCTCTCCCTCCCAATCTATACCTATCTACCCCTTCTCACTTCCTATCTACCTCTTCTGACTCTCTAACCCCCTCCTAACTTTCTACCCCCCTTTGAAGTTCACTTACCTTGGGCTTGTCCAGCGGTGAGATCGCGAGGTCTCTGTATCCCTGGTTCTGCAGTGTGCGCGGCTTGAAATGCCGGCACTGAGACCAAGGCAGAGGCCTCGCGGAGAAGAGTGAGAGGCGCCGAACGGTTGCTGAGAACTTAATCCTCAGCGACCGCTCGGCGCCTCTCTTTCTCTCCTCCGGGTCTATTAAAGAAAAAGCCGGCGTTTCAATTGGGGGGGCACACCGGGGGGCACAGCATGATGTTGGGGGGGCCATGGCCCCCTCTGGCCCCCCCCCCTGCCGACGCCACTGGTGGAACCTGTCCTGTGAAACCGCTGTATGGTCTTGCCCACCGTGCTGCAGCTCAGTTTCAGGGTCTTTGCAATCTTCTTATAGCCTAGGCCATCTTAAAGTAGAGCAACAATTCTTTTTTTCAGATCCTCAGAATGTTATTTACCATGAGGTGCCATGTTGAACTTCCAGTAACGAGTATGAGAGAGTGTGAGAGCAATAACACCAAATTTAACACACCTGCGACCTTGTAACACTAAAGAGTCACATGACACAAGGGAGGGGAAATGGCTAATTGAGCCCAATTTGGACATTTTCACTTAGGGGTGTACTCACTTTTGTTGCCAAAGTTTAGACATTAATGGCTGTGTGAGTTATTTTGAGGGGACAGCTAATTTATACAGGCTGTACACTCACTACTTTACATTGTAGCAGAGTGTCATTTCAGTGTTGTCACATGAAACGATAAAGAAATTAAATGAATGTGGAAAATAGACACGTCTACAAGGATGCAATCCTTTTTTAAGCCCACTTTTGCGGGCTACAACACCCATCACCCTTATCATAATTCTAGTTGGCAGTTGTAGTCCACAAAATTTCACCAGACCTTTTTTTTTGTTTAGAAAAAAAAAAAAACACATTTCAAATAATAAATGTGTCCTTGTCTACTTATTTTTTATTGTGAGGGCGGGAGGTGTTGCAGCATGTGTGTGTGTGTGTGCATCTGTGACATATAAATTCCTGATTTATTTTCCTTGTCACTTCCCGGTAGCATATGAGATGGCTCCGCCTATCTGAATAGGGCAGGAAAGATTTAAACCCCCAGAAAACCAAAAAAGCCTTTATTTAGGGAGGGCAACAAAACTTACTACCGGGAAGTGACAAGGAAAATAAATTCTCATGTAAGAATTTATTGTTTCCCTTGTCACTCCCGGTAGCATATGGGATATAAAAAAGACACTTAGGGAGGGAAATAAACAATGGACTCCAAGACTCTTCTGCCGAACTTGGCACCATCTAGACTGGCAGGCTGCAGACGATAATGCTTGAGAAAGATATGGACACCCTTCCAAACAGCAGCTGCGCAAATGAGCTTCAGGCCAAGATGCCGCGACCGCCCGGGTGGAATGAGCCTTGAGACCAGAGGGAGGTTCTTTCTCAGGACCTTTGAAGACTTCAGAGATACCGGAGATCAACCATCTAGCAATAGAGGACCTAGAAACGCCAAGACCCTTTCTTGTTCAAGAAAGGGAAAGAGACAAATTCGAAGACCTACTCCATGGAGCAGTCGGAAGGACAATGTCGAGATGGAGATGAAAAAGGCAACATGACCTTAGGAAGAAACTCTGGAGGAGTACGGAGAAAGACCCTATCCCCAAAGATCTGGAGACTGCATCTGGGCTGAATCTCTAGCTGATGTTAAAGCTATAAACAGAACCAACTTCCAGGAGAGAAACCTGATCAGGATGTCTTCAAGGGGCTCAAAAGGAGAAGTAGGTAGGCTACAGAAAAACAAATTCAGGTCCCAGGAGGGAACCAGAGACCTCTTGAATGGACAAAGTCTTTGAGACTGTTCACTTGATATATAGCGCTAAGACCTGCTACATGGACCTACAGTGTG
The DNA here is from genome assembly GCF_027358695.1 of Spea bombifrons. NCBI lineage: Eukaryota > Metazoa > Chordata > Amphibia > Anura > Pelobatidae > Spea > Spea bombifrons. The sequence goes on along the minus strand of NC_071089.1, from coordinate 46,218,657 downwards.
GCTGGAGACAAATCTTTATGCATACCAGCTTAGAGGAAATCCAGGACAATGCTGATGGAGACATTATCCCGCTAGAGCTGTTTGTTAGCACACAGGATTTGCGGATCTTCTCATACCAGAGGTTGGAAACTTGCTTCCGGCTCTTCATCAATCTTTCAGCCACCTCTTCAGAAGACCAGCCTGAATTAATCTCTCTCTCAGGAGCCACGCTGTCAACTTGAAGTAAGTGGGATTCGGGTGGAGTAAAGGCCCCTGATGGAGCAGGTCCGGCCTGTATCCCAACTTCTTCGGAGGCTGTATGGACAGATGGATTAACTCTGGGTACCAAATCCTTTAGGGCCAGACAGGAGCTATCAGGATCACCCGGCAACTGACTCATGTGATATACCGGAGAACCCCGGAGCCAAATTGAAGTCCCAAGCTTGGGAAAAAGCAACCAGAGGAAACCGATGGCCCACCGCTGACAGGGAATATAACAGCAGCGGTTTTCTGATGGCTGCCGAAGCCATGAAGTCGAGCTGTGGCGTACCCAAGTCTCTCGTGACCTGCAGAAATGTTGCAGTGTCCAAGCTCCATATACTCCTTGAAGGAGAGATGCTCTGCTGAGAAAATCTGTAGAATTGTACTCTATACCATGAATAAAAGACGGCCGAAAGGAAGGAGAGATGAAACTCAGCCCACTTCCCCATCAGGAAAGGTGTCCCTCTTTACCTCCATCGTGACAAAAGGCACTATGTTCCATCCTCTAGAACAGTGGTGATTTTTAACCGAGGATAGCATAGAACATCCTACAATCTGATGACAGCCCGGTCTCCCCAGATTCTAAGCTGACAGAAACAGTGAAGGGAGACCTGGTCATCTGCTAGTTGGCCAAACAACTAACAAATCAAAGGTGAGGTTAACATTAGAGGGAACTGGAAAACCAAGTAGAAGGCAGGGGAGGGCTGGCAGCCTAAGGCCTGGGGGCAAGTCAAGTGAAGTGGCTCCGCCCCCTCGCACTCACCTTTCACCCCTCACGCTGCTCCCATCACTATGCGGCCATCAGACTGCTGCAAAACTTATCTAAACGGCCGCTGGGTGCTGATGCCACCGGCCGGAGCTACTTTAATCCTTTTTTTTTTTATTTATTTAATATGCCGGATCGGCTTGCCATATTAAGAATAAATAAATAAAGTATTAAAGTAGCGCCGGCCGGCAGCATCAGCACCCAGCGGCCGTTTAGATTCGATTTCCAACAATCTGATGGCCGCATAGTGATGGGAGCAGCGTGAGGGGTGAAAGGTGAGTGCGAGGGGGCGGAGCTTTCACCCCTCACGCTGCTCCCATCACTTGGCGGCCATCGCATACGGCCGCTGGGTGCTGATGCCGCCGGCCGGCGCTGCTTTAATACTATTTTTTTTTTCATTTAATAGCCGATCCGGCTTGCCATATTAAATTTTAAAAAAAAGTATTAAAGTAGCGCCGGCCGGCGGCATCAGCACCCAGCGGCCGTTTAGATTATATTTCGGGCGGCCTGCCCCCCCGCCCCCCGGCCCAGCCCGCCCCTGGTAGAAGGTACTGCTTGGAGTAGAGAAATCCTAAATTATTTACAGGGATTTGTGCCCTTAGCAATTAGTGAAACAAGAGACGAGAAGGCCTGGCACGCAATCTCCATTCCAGTTCATCCCAAAGGTGTTCGATGGCGTTGAGGTCAGGGCTCTGTGCAGGCCAGTCAAGTTCTTCAACAACAAACTCATCCAACTATGTCTTTATGGAGCGTGCTTTGTGCACTGGGGCACAGTCATGCTGGAATAGAAAAGGGCCTTCCTCAAGCTGTTCCCACAAAGTTGGAATCATAGAATTGTCCAAAATGTCTCAGTATGTCCCCTTCAACATAACAAGGCATTTTAGACAATGCTATGCTTCCAACTTTTGGGGGGATCTCAAGAGGCAAATGCATAACAGTGGCTTTTGCAGAACCCCATCATGCATTTGCAAGGGATAGAAAAATGAAAACTTAAAGGAGGGTCTCTTATATGTATAAAAGCCCATATGATGGTTGGAGTGTCTGTTAAAATCGTGTATTCTGCTGTATCCCCATAATAAGGTGCAAGATTTCATGAAAGTGGATACATGTAACAAAATACAATTTTATTTTAAGAACAAACATTTGCTAACAATGTCAAAATTGTATTTTATGTACCTGTCTCTAACAACAATTATAAAGCTTATTGACATAAGAAAGTAACACAAGCCTGTATGATTCCTCAGATAATGTCCTAACGTCTTTACCTTAGTAGCCAAGTGGATGCACAGATATACTAAATCTTCCTGTAATACAAAAAGCCTGTGTTAATCCACACGCTATCACAATAAAGTATTCACAATAGCCTGTGTGCGCATCCGCTTAATCTAATATCGAGGAGATCTTTGAATTTATACTACAGGAAATATTACCACAAAACAACAAAATAAATAAGGATGTATTAATACGTTTTATTAATAACTGATTATGCACCATCCATCCTTTAAACATACAATTTTAATTTAATTTTATTTTGAAATAAATTCCAATACACATTGACATGATGTTCATGGCAATATGCATTCCATGTATGTTTGGGGTGTATATGTGTATATACACATATATCTGTAAGGTTTTTCTCCATTAGTATTCACAGCATGTACTATATATTATGAAAAATATGAAACGTAAACAACAGACTACTTGACTATACTTTTTAGATCAGACAGACAGATGGTAAACCCAGATTATAATCCCTACTAATCACTTAGAAAGTCTGCAGAAGCACTGCTTGGAGAATTAGTCACCCAGCTACATTAAAACTGCTGTGATAGGAAGCCAGAAATCCTTTAACCCTTGAGTTTACCAACATATGGTTGAGCCTTTTTAATACTTGCCATTGTAAATTTACATAATGACTCCACCTACTAGTTAAGCGTAATAGTTCTCAGGTTAACAAAAGAAATAGAATCACTTTTTAAATGTATATTAATGTAATTCCTATTAAAAAATAAGTACATATTAAAAGAGTAGTGCACTGGATCAACAAACCTTTGAGTACTCTATGAACTGACATCATATAAGTTTTAACCAACAGATAGCTCTCCTGGTGCCTTGCAAAAGTCACGTCATTTTGGTAGGGATAAATGGCTCTGGTAACTGAGGGAGAACATGGTTTCCCAATCGCACTCAGCCTATATTACATTGTTTTTAAAAATATATATTTAACTTCACAATGGGGCACAATGATCTGTGCATTTTCTTTTTTTGGTATGCCTGCTCAGAACAGGAAGGTAGCTGAGACAGCTGGCAGCTATTTCTCTAAATTGTTATGATATGGAAACACCAGGCTTTTGGTACACAGAAACTATGCCACAGAAGCGCTAACTATTAGTTTATACAGCAACACATCCTTTTCCTCCAAGGACCCAAACAAATTTCTGATCGTCATGACAGTTTTACAATTGTGTTAGTGCCTGCAAATATGTAAAGATATGCATAAAAGATGATTCTGGTGAGTAATTGCGGGCACCACTTAAGTAGACTTTAGATAAAACTTTTGTCTATAATCCATATATGTATAAATATGTGCTGTATATACAACGAAATAAACCTTCACGTGAGGAGGCAGTTAAAAAAAAGCATACCAGAGACAATTTACCCCTTTAAAAATCAACACAGAGACATACTTAACACATAAATGTAATTACACCTTTTTAACCCCTTCGCGACCTTTGCCGGTTCAGGACCGTCATGACATACAGGTCACTAAATGACCTTTGACGGTCCTGAACCGTCAAAAAGTTAAATAAGCTTAGAAAGTGATCAACGATCACTTTCTTCGCTTAAACAGCGTTACTGTAATGCCTCGATGTCGAGGCATTCAGCAAGGCCGAGATCGGCATCGGGGGCCATGTCTGGCCCCTCCCCGGGGCGTCAACAGCCGCCATACATTGTATGGCGGCGGACGCCCGTTTTAAAAGCGTTTAGGAGGCGATCAACGATCGCCTCCTAAACTTAAATGGTGCCGCTGGAATGCCTCGATCAGGAGGCATCCAGCGACACCAAACACTTACCTCTGGGTGGGCTGTGACCGCTCCGGAGAGCGGTCACAGCCACAGCTGCCGGTGATCTTCGGCATCAGCAAGATGGCGGCGGCCCGGGAAAAAAACAATAAAGATGAAAGAGTTCGCTAGATGGTCTCCAGACCCCCTAGAGAACTCTGGCTCCACTTGCAGGTTGAATACAGGTACTGCATTCAACCATGCAAGTCAATGGAGCCCAGCTTTCTAATCACAATGTGATTAGTAAAATATAAAAAAAAAAAGTGCTAACATTTAAAAATAATTATGCAGTGATGTCACTAGATGAACCATCCAGTACCAGCAAAATGTGTAAAAAAAATATTAAAAAAAATGGCTGATGGGGTAAATTGGAGTGGCTGAGCTCAAAGATAGGGCATAGGTACAGACTTAGGGTTAAACCAAAAAAAAAATAAACAAACGTTACTATATTGGTTAACCCCTTAACGACAATCCCCGTACATGTACGGGGTTGCCGTGCAACGGGTTAACGACAATGCCCGTACATGTACGGGCTGCCGTTAAATAGCTGCATCGCCGCGATCGCGGCGTTTTCGCCGCGATCGGCGGCTTTGCAGCATCCACAGAAGCCTCACAAGTGAGGCTGACCGTGGATTCGGGGAGGGCAGCCCTTGGCAGCCCTCCCCGGAAGAAAAATGGCCGCCGCCGCACCGATCATGAAAGATCGCGGCGGCGCCCGGCTAAAACAGCTTAGGAAGCGATCTGAATCGCTTCCTAAGCATAAATGGTGTTACTGACATGCCTCGATATCGAGGCAAGTCAGCAACACTACCCCCCGACCCCCGATCGCCTTGTGATTGCTCCGAAGAGCAACCACAAGTGCCATCCTGTGAATGACGTTGCCGTCATTCACAGGATGGCATCAACAATAGAAATTAGTTCATAGAGGGTCTATCCAGACCCTCTTGTGAACTCTCGAGCTCCTCCTGCAGGTTGAATGCAGGTACTGCATCCAACCATGCAAGGTCAATGGAGCCCAGCTCACTAATGAGTGATTAGTAAAAAAAAAAAATTAAAAATTAAAAAAAAATTAAAAAAAATGTTTAAAAAAATAAAAATAATATGGTAACATATAAAAATCCCCACTGTCACCAAAAAAAAATAAAAAAAAATTAATAAGCAAGTCCTAAAATTCTTTATCTTTACAAAAATTCCAGCATGGAAAGAGTTAAAAATATTGGCATTACAAATGCCCATAGGGTGTCTCGTATTAAAAAATGCATGAGTTGATGGGGTAAATTGAATTGGCCGGGTTCAAAGGTGTCCCAAATATGGGACATGGGGGCAGTAGGATCAGATGTCTAAATGGCCAAAAAATACACACCTCACAAAGGCGGCCTTTTACCTCCCAAATAACCCAACAAACCCATGCATGTGGGGTATCGCTGCGCTCAGGAGATGTTACTGAACACATATTGGGGTGTTGTTTGACACTGACATATACCAGGAGCGATAAATTTATACCTGAAGTACAACGTGTGTGAAAAAAATACAAAAAAATTTACTATCATAAAGTTTCACAAAGGCTGGTGGTAAAATTAGTGCATGGAAAGGGTTAAAATACCAGCATGTGAAATACCTTGGGGTGTCTAGTTTTTAAAAATATATGACTTGATGGGGTAAATTGCATTGGCCGGTTTCAAAGATACCCGAAATGGCACATGGGGGGAAGAATTACCAGATTTGGAAAAAAAGGTTTTGAAATAGCAAAACGCTACCTGTACTTATTGCCCCATAACGTGCAGAAAAAAGCAAAAAAACATAAAAACATTGGGTATTTCTAAACTCAGGACAAATAGTAGAATCTATTTAGCAGGTTTTTTCATTCGTTTTTGCAGATGAGTAAAAGTTTTTTGTTTAAAAAGTGAGAAAAAGTAATTTTTTAACAAAAAATCCCCATATTTTATCATTTTTTGTATAGTAAATTAGATGGTATGATAAAATTAATGGTATCTAAAGAAAGCCCTGTTTGTCCTGAAAAAAACAATATATAATATGTGTGGGAGCACGAAATGAGAAAGAAGAAAATCACAGCTAAACAGCAACACCGAAAAATGTTAAAATAGCCATTGTCCCACAATATACTACGAGTAAAAACCCCTATTGTCCTTAAGGGGTTAATACATATTATTCACTGAAAAGGCAGAAATAAAATGTGTAGATTTTATATATATATATATATATATATATATGAAATAAAAATAAAACAAAGCAGACGTCAAAGAAATCATCAGAAAACATAACACACTTCCACTTTTTCAGTTTAAATTGGTTTGTAATTATTAGATATCCTCACTATGTCCATAAGTCTATTTAAGCAGCTACAATACTTTTTGTGTCTATGAGTATTATTTAATTTTGTAATCCTTATTTGCAGCAAACGTATTTAAGTAAAGTTTAGAACTGCTATGGATTGTCAAACGATTGCGGCATTGAAGGGGTTAATGTTGCACCATAGCTCTTAATGGAGCAATGAAGCAGCAGGGGAATGTTGTGGCAGGTAACATCGCTGGGAACATTTTTCCTGTAGGAGTGATCAAAGGCTCAGGAGGGCTCGGGGTGGCTGTGCATTATGAGACTACCCAAATAGAACTTTGAACAATCACAATGTGCTGAAACACAACCAGCAATCATGCCCAACACTGTTACACTTCATCCATCAGCACAGAGCCAGTGACACAGAAATGTAAAAGTGTAGCGTAAGGTGGTTAAAGCAAAAAATAAATAATTAATAACAATAATAAAGTCCTATTAATAACATCATTAATTTGGTGGCTTTCCATGTTGCCCCTCTTGTGCTTGATAAATAGCTGGTGGAGAAAGGGGCAAAATGCATTTTGAGGATTCTGCAGAATCTGCACATTTAAAGGGATTGGATAATGAATTAGCTGAGTATGGTGACTGGATTTATCATTTATCCAGGGACAACTCCAAAAACAAATACATGGTAGAGCTACATTAAAACAACTATTTTCTTGAATAATATATCCTGTTTGAACAAACATCTGGTCACTCTTGCTGTGATCAAGTGTGAATAATCCCAATGTCTTTTGCATTGTGAGTGAGTTAGAATATGCCAAATTTGCTGACCCCCAAATATATACAAATATGTGTTTCGGTTCCATATTTCCATGTTTGTATTTATTCCAATCCCCACTTCTTTTCACAGGCATAACAGCTTCTGTCTGTTGATTCTGGTGTCCTCAAGTGAGCCTAATACACTACTAATCAGAAGACAGATGCCTGAATCATGCTGTGTTTGTAAACAAAGCTTATGTTAAATCCTTTCTTTAGGCATCGCACTTCGGGTGGCACATATGCAGAAATTCTCTCAAATAACACAAGCTTGAAGTAAGTACTTCCAACAAAATCAATGAATGTATGTCCAGGTTAACCCCTCTGTGACACATTGTTTTAGTCCCTTAAGTGACAAGTTACTGAAGCTTTTTTTTTATTTTATTTTTTTAAACAATATCCATGAATCCCCTTTTCATGTTTGGTGTACCCACACAAATTATATTCTGGTTTTTACAAGGACAGATACGGTTTTAATTGGGATTTCTTCCACAAATTCCCTGAGTATAAATTACGCTTTTAATTTTAAGAGGTAGCAAAATGTTCCCATACATAAATTATTTTTACTTAATTTAAAACTTTGGGTTAGGGTCTAGGAAGCTGTTATTTTTATAAATATTTCTAGTGGTGTTTGGTCACCTATGTTTATAATTTCCATGTTTTAAAATACTGTATCTGCTCAATTATAAGACAAGGTCTTTTTCAGAGCAAATGGTCATCTAGACCATCTTTAATAGGCCCTAATAGTACATCCTGAGGGTCATGAAGGGGTTAAGCAGCAAATTGATGGCAGGAAAGTGCTTCTATCAAAATCAATGGGAAGACTTTACACATGTGCACTGGGGTCTGAAGAGACCACTGCATGGGGCGTTCAGCAGAGCCAGCACTGGAGAAATGACACTCTGCTACAATGTAAAGCAGTGAGTGTACAGCCTGTATAACAGTGTAAATTTGCTGTCCCCTCAAAATAACTCAACACACATACATTAATGTCTAAACCTTGGCAACAAAAGTGGAAATGTCCAAATCGGGCCCAAAGTGCCAATATTTTGTGTGGCCACCATTATTTTCCAGAACTGCTTTAAACCTCTTGGGCATGGAGTTCAATAGAACTTCACAGGTTGCCACTGGAGTCCTCTTCCACACGCTTGACACCATCTGAACCAAATATCGTATTTGCCTGAACATAGGCCGCACTTTTCCGGCCTATATTCGGGGTTTATTGCAGGAATGCGCAATTCATATCGCCCGACACCTGGGACATGCAGTTCCAGGCACTGGGCAGGCAGCAGGATTAGGATACAGATCCCCCGCAGCTTGCAGGGGACCTGCATCCTACTCTCCGATACGCTGACACAGCCTCCCCTGCCAGCACTTCCCATGGGGGGAGTGCCGACACGGGAGATTGTCTAAGTTCACCGGCTGCGGTGATTCACGTAAACAACCTCTGCTGCCGGCACGTCTGCTCTATGTGCTTTAATAAATTGTTAAAGCACATTGTGCAGACGTGCCGGCAGCGGAGGACAGAGTGGCAGCATATCTCGGGGGGGGGGCAGAGTGGCAGCATATCTGGCGCGGGGCAGAGTGGCAGCATATCTATAACACTAAGTTGTTTTTTTTCTAAGAATCTAAATTTCTTTTAAAAAGCACCTAACTTTTAGGGTACAGCCTATAATCGGGTGCAGCCTATAATCGAGCCAATACAGTATATTTATCTTGGTGTAATCGGACCACAGGACGTGATTCCAGTAATCCATGCCCTTAGTCTGCTTGTCTGCAGCAAACTGTTTGCAGGCTTTCTTGTGCATCATCTTTAGAAGAGGCTTCCTTCTGGGACGACAGCCATGCAGACCAATTTGATGCAGTGTGCGGTGTAAGGTCTGAGCACTGGCAGGCTGATGCCCCCCACCCCTTTAACCTCTGCAGCAATGCTGGCAGCACTCATATGTCTATTTCCCAAAGACAACCTCTGGATATGATGCTGAGCATGTGCACCCAACTTCATTGGTCGACCATGGTGAGGCCTGTTCTGAGCGGAATCTGTCCTGTGACATCCCTGTATGGTCTTTCCACTGTGCTGCAGCTCAGTTTCAGGGTCTTGACAATCTTCTTATAGCCTAGGCCATCTTTATGTAGAGCAACAATTATTTTTTTCAGATCCTCAGAGAGTTCTTTGCCATGAAGTGCCATGTTAACCCCTTCGTGACAAAGGCTGATTTTCCTTTTTGTACCCTTCGTGACAATGGCTGTTTTATCGTTTCTGCGGTGTTTGTGTTTAGCTGTAATTTTCTCTTAACCCATTTACTAAACCCACACAAGTTATATATTGTTTTTTTCAGGACAAGAAGGGCTTTCTTCAGACACCAAAATTTTTTTCATATGATGTAATTTCCTATAATAAAAATATTAAAATATGACGAAAAATTGAAAAAAAAAACACATTTTCTCACTTTTATTTGAAAAATCTTTTATTCATCATAAAAAACTACTGAAAAAACCTGCTAAATAGATTCTACTATTTGTCCCGAGTTTAGAAATACCCAATGTTTTTATGTTTTTTTGCTTTCTTCTACACGTTATGGGGCAATAAGTACAAGTAGCGTTTTGCTAATTCAAAACCATTTTTCTCTGAATCTGGTAATTCTGTCTCTATGTGGTATTTGGGGCATCTTTGAAGCCAGCAAATTAAATTTACCCCACCAAACCATATATTTTTGAAAACTAGACACCCCAGGGTATTTTAGATGCTGATAGTTTAACCCTTTCCATGCACTAATCCTACCACCAACCCTTGTCAAAGTTTGTGATAGTAATTGTTTTTGGTGTTTTTTTCACATACTTTGTACTTCAGGTGTGAAATTACAGCTCCTGGTATATGTTGCTGTCACACAACACCCCGATATGTGTCCAGCAACATCTCCTGAGTACATTGATACCCCACATGCATGGGTTTGTCAGATTGTTTGGGGGCAAAAGGGCCACATTTGGAACATGCCTCCTCAGCCGTATACCGCTGCATGGTAACAATTGCAGCAAAAATAGTGGGGAAGGAAAGGGTTAATGGTCCTAATAAAAATAAAAAAAACCTACAAAAATGTAAAAAAAAAAAGTAAAAAAAAAGTAAAAAAAAAAAAAGTAATAAAAAAGGAAAAAAAAAAAAACCCCAAAAACAATTGCCACTATGCAAGATCACTGTTTATGCAGTGATCAATGGCAATGAAGGGGTTAATATTAAATGGGTGGCTCTTATAAGAGCCTTTGGATCAATATATATATATATATATATATATATATATATATATATATATATATATATATATATATATTTTATTGGGAATACACACTGATCTGTCTTTCTCCCTCACTAGAAGCAAGTGAGGGAGGGAGGCAGATCCAATACTGATCAAAGGCAATGTTTAGAAAACATTGCCTTTGATTTAGCAAATAATGATCACTCTTATGAGTGATCTGACCACTAGGGGTGCTATTCACTGGATGTCCATGACATCCAGCAACCCCCCCCGATGATGTCAGCAGGCTCCGCCCCCCGGCTTGATGGGCGCCGCCATCTTGAAACACCGCGTGTGTTTCGAAGACACCGGCACCGGGAAGGTAAGTTAAGCATTTAGGAAGCGATCGCGAGTCGCTTCCTTTGCTAAACAGGTGTTGCAAAGATGCCTCGATACTGAGGCATCTTAGCAACACCAGCTAAGCAAAGGAAGCGACTCGCGATCGCCATGTTTGAAAGACGTGCAGTCTTTCAAACATTTTTTTTTTTGCTCCTAGGAGCGATCGGGGGGGGCCGTGAATGTTTTTTTTGGTGTTGCTCAATGCCTCGATGTCGAGGCATTAGAGCAACACCGTTTGAGTGAAAAAATCGATCACGGATCGATTTTTTCACCCGTTTAAAGACGTGCCGGTCCTGGCACGTCAATTGTCATAATCGTCACGATTTTGAGTGACGTGCCCGGACCGGCAATTGTCATCAAGGGGTTAAACTTCCAGTGACCAGTATGAGAGAGTGTGAGAGGGATAACACCAAATTTAACACACCTGCTCCCCATTCACACCTGAGACCTTGTAACACTAACAAGTGACATGACACCGGGGAGGGAAAATGGCTAATTGAGCCCAATTTGGACATTTCCACTTAGGGGCGTACTCACTTTTGTTGCCAATGTTTAGACATTAATGGCTGTGTGAAGTTATTTTGAGGGGACAGCAAATATACAATGTTATACAGGCTGTACACTCACTACTTTACATTGTAGCAGAGTGTCATTTCTTCAGGGGCCACTCCTTAGAATGCTTAGAATGTTAAATAGGAATCATAGTATTCTAGTGACAAATAGATAAATATAAACAGCAGAAAATATTTTAATAAATTATTATTACTACTGTCTTAATTTTAATGGTAGCTATCAATTAGTCACTGATTTACATAAAAAATCTTGGGACCACACCCTATAAAATAAAAATGTCTCTGGCTAAAACTGGGAGAGATGTACACTATGTACCACTAGAACCTCTGGCCGTGTAGTGGTTTGGAGAAGCTGCCTAAATGAAATGTGCATCAATATATTGTATCCTAAAAGTCAATAATAACAACAATAATCAGGGGAGCTTGGTGGCTGTCAACAAGATAAACTTACACATTTATCCATCCAAAGCATTTGTATGGGTGTTCATGAAAATGTGCATTATTCATATATCGCTGTCTGGAACATAACAGTGGCCCAATGTTTTATGAGTTTGGGATATTCATCTTTTTCTGTAATAGGAGTTACAGTGTTCATGCACTAGGTGGTACTGGTTGTGCAGCTGTATGGGTATATACATACATACAAAGAAACTTGTCAGGCTTGATAAATATTATTTTGTTTAATCTACAGCAATTTTTGAAAAAGGGTGTATGAGGATTATTAAACCTGAGGTTAATAAACATAGTGAGTTGGCCCCCCAGGGTCTCCTATGTAATAACAGGGACACCTTGGAGCCCCTGCCAGTTTAATACCCTCTACCACTCCACTGTACTTGAGGTGAGGGGAACAAGGTGAACACTAGATGCCTACACCAAGGTTTACAAGTGGGTACTGTGATCCCAATTGTTTTTCAGATTTTATGTGGTGTTATGTGAATGTGAGTTGTGTTATACTAGCTAACACTTGACTGACAACTCAACATTGTTAATATTGGCCCCAGAAGATATTGTTGTTTAATGTTTATTAAAGTGAACCTACCAACTGCCCTTAATTGAACCTTCCATCATGACATAATGGGGATATTTATTTTTCATTGTATGTTTTATTATGACTTATTAGTGCTGATAACACTAAGAAAAATGTAATGGTTTAATTTTGATGACCATTTAATAAATTACTTTATCCATATGAAGGTTTATTTTAGAAAGGTATGTTCTGTGTGGTAAACTTTTATACCGATACTGATGTATCTTTTGTGGTTAATGGCGACAGAAGCAAACAAAGCTGTGTGTTTAGTCAAGTAATTCCTCACAAATGAAGCAGAATAATTTTTCTAGGGATTATTGTCTCTTTACTTGACTGAGTTACCCAATACACCAGTTTGGCAGTCACATATAATATAATCACATTAGAAGTGTGGCAAAAGAAATGCCCAAATGTGTGATCTGGTCCAACCTGTCTAGAAAACCATCTTTTCTTGCTACACGGATGTTAGTATATCAGCCTGTTGGGATCATTCTCCTCCTGATATATTTATATGACATGGCTGCTCACGTGCAAACATTTTCAAGACTGGAAATCATCAAGGGACTTCAAGGTAGCTGATGTAATGCTTCAGAGCCTTCTATGTTCCCTGCCCTGAAGCAGCACAGACATCTGTTTTGCGTTACACATGAAAACAACTTGGTTCAGAATTTAATAAGATGGCTACACGATTTCACATTATAATATAATATACTTATATATATATGGTCAGGACACATAAGCTCCGCTGATTGAAAAACTAATTTACAATTTTCATACCACTAAAAATGTTTTATGATTATATAATGTATTCATCTAGGCTGGAAAAGCTTGTCATGGCATTGGATATTTCTATTCCAGGACAAATATAACAATTTTTCACCATATTTATTTTATAGTAAATTAGATTATATGAACAAAATAATATCTAAAGAAAAAAACTATATATTATATATATACAATTTGTGTGTGGGTACACTAAATGGAAAGAAGAAAATGTTAAAACAGCCTTGGTCACGAGGGGTTAAAGGAGGTGTGGCAGGGGAAGTCTCTAGGTTTCTTCTTCTGGGTCGTGGAAGCAGGGTCCTACGTCCACTCCCATTTCGCCCTCAAATGGGGGTGTGTCCAGCGACATCAGCAGGAACACTGACACACCCACTGTCAGGCCCTGGGCCAGCAGGTCTGGTAGGAGCCCAGTTGCAGGGGATACGAGGGGCTCTGTCTGTACCCCTTGATGCATCATGACTGGTAGGAGGGTACATACAGAAAAGCAGGACTGGAATCAAAGAATAAAGGGGAACTGTGGTGAGGACAGGGGAACTCAGAGTGGCAGGGCACACGGCTTGGAAGCCCTCAGGCAGGGCACACAGCCAGGAAACAGCTGGACAGGTAGGTGAGTCTGGGACGTGCCGGGGTCTGGTACACTGCTTCTAGTTATTTAAATGCAAATATTATTTATTAAGCACATTGAGAGGTTAAATTACTTTGTTCCCAAAGCATTTTCATAAAAACGAGACTCCAATTTCTTGTAATGATGTGTCAGTACATTTGTTCCTGAGTCTTGAACCAGGAAGGGGTTCTGAACCTAACATGTATGTGTGCAGCAGTAGTTATTTCTGCATCAGCCTATGCAAATTACTGTATAGCCATTGTAAAGGTGACCTTCTTCACCCTAATAATTAATACAAAGTTGCACAATAGGAACAAAGACATTTATGTGAATGTGAACAATAGATTGCTATGCAATCGATGGAAAATAGTTCACACTAAAACCAAAATGCTAACTTCTGTGGAATACAGACCTTAAACCAAAACTTGAATAAAGTATTATGTTGGAATAAAATGTCATTGTCCAGTGGCGTAGATATGCAGAATGCTTCTTTGTCTGGTTCTGATGTGGCTTGCTGTCCAAATTCTTCAGCACAGTAATATCGAGAAAGCAAGAAATATGTAACAGCCTTCTTTATGATAACAGCTGCCAATGTACTGTGCAAGTCTCATATGCTAAACAATAGATATATTCAACAAACCACAGTCAAAGAAATTGGCATCTATGTAACACATTAAGATTCCTTGATATCTCTTTTTTATTTCATACTTTATTATTAATATTCTTTCCTGTTAATAGATAATACCATGTAAACAGGGAGCTATTGTTTAAAGGTTAAAAATGTAAATGTTTTGGATCCGAGTCTGCTATATAATTCTGCATGTGCAACTGAATCAATACTTCTGTACCCCTTGGGCATCAGTAACACCCTCTTGTCTGAGGATGTATGTGTGTGAGTGGATCTTTTCTTTAGTTAAGTCAATTTAAAACATGTGTGAACTGTGGGCAAGGAATAGACTCTTATTGGAAGCTGAAGTTTTGTTTTTTCAGTCTATGCTGCAGTCTTATTTAATGCATATTGAAGTTTATTTTGTATGAACTTCAGTACATTTTAAATATGAAAAAAATACATACATTTGTATGGTATTGGAATGAACTTCTGTCTCTTTTTCCTCGTATGTGGATGATTTTGCCGCCTGGGCATCTTCCTCAGGTCATTTTTTTCTTTAGGATCTGATCAGTCTATGCAACAAGCTCTAGACTCTAGGAAGATGGAAGTAAGGGTGTTAATGTGTAGTTTCATAGGTGTCCTTAAAGAGGTGGGTCTTGAGGGACTGAAGGCAGGGGGGAAAGACAGATAGGTCGGTGGAGGGCATTCCAGAGGATGGGGCAGCCCATGACAGATCTTGCAAGCATGCATGAGAACTAGAAATAAAAAAACAGGACAGTCGGAAATCATCGGATGAGCAGAGAGATCAGAGATCAGAGATGAGTGAGGAGATGTAAGTAGGGGAACTGTTATTAAGAGCTTTAAGTAAGGGTCAGGGTTTTGAAACGAACCCTGAAGCGCAAGGCATCCAGTGAAGAGACTGACAGAGGGGGAGGTGCTAGTAAAGTGACGTGTGACGAAAATGTGGATTGTAGAGGGGTGAGATGGGTATGAGGGAGACCAGCTAAGATAGGGTTACAATAGTAAGTAAAAATAAGTGCATGAACAAGAGCCTTAGGAACATCTAGTGTTAGGACGAATGCTGGCAATGTTCTTAAGATCAAGGGTGACACAAAGGTAGGAGGCATGAGTGGTTGGGGAGATGAACGCACCACTGATATTGACGGAAACTGTTGAGGGAATTAAAGGGAGGAAAGATAAGAAGTTTGGTTTTGGACAGATTGAGTCTTAGGAATCGTGCAGACATCCAGTTAAAGCTAGAGGCAAAGCAGTTAGTCACATGATCTAAGAGGGAGGGAGTTTCCCAACTGAGGTAGCGTAAAATGAGAACAGAAGGGTTCCTAGACGTAATCCTTGTAATACACCAAGTAAGAGGAATTGTTACTGGAGAGGGAGACACTGAAGGTATGATCAGAAAGGTAGGCTGTGAACCAGGATAGCAGTGTCAGGGAGACCAAGAACGCAAAGAGTTAGAAGGAGAAAAGGTTGGTTAAAAGCAACAAAAAGGTCCAGTAAGGTTAGCATAGAGTAGTGATCCTTGGATTTAGCAGTGAGTAAGTCATTGGTTACTTTAGTAAGGACGGTCTCACTGGAAAGTAGTTTGCGGAATCCAGATTGAAGAGGGTTTCTTAGAGTTAGTGTGAAGAAACATTGTTGGATGTTACAAAGTAGAGCCCGGATGCATGAATGAACACATTTGCTGTCATGGAACATACTATGAGAGACCTGGATTTGGGTAACAGGACACTCTTGTGAGTAGCCGTAGGCACGGATGAACAGGAGAGATGGAGAGTAGCTGAGGGCCAAACTCTATGGAGATCAGCACTCTAGGTATTCTCAGGCTCCGCCCCCCGGCTTGATGGGCGCCGCCATCTTGAAACACCGCGTGTGTTTCGAAGACACCGGCACCGGGAAGGTAAGTTAAGCATTTAGGAAGCGATCGCGAGTCGCTTCCTTTGCTAAACAGGTGTTGCAAAGATGCCTCGATACTGAGGCATCTTAGCAACACCAGCTAAGCAAAGGAAGCGACTCGCGATCGCCATGTTTGAAAGACGTGCAGTCTTTCAAACATTTTTTTTTTTTGCTCCTAGGAGCGATCGGGGGGGGCCGTGAATGTTTTTTTTGGTGTTGCTCAATGCCTCGATGTCGAGGCATTAGAGCAACACCGTTTGAGTGAAAAAATCGATCACGGATCGATTTTTTCACCCGTTTAAAGACGTGCCGGTCCTGGCACGTCAATTGTCATAATCGTCACGATTTTGAGTGACGTGCCCGGACCGGCAATTGTCATCAAGGGGTTAAACTTCCAGTGACCAGTATGAGAGAGTGTGAGAGGGATAACACCAAATTTAACACACCTGCTCCCCATTCACACCTGAGACCTTGTAACACTAACAAGTGACATGACACCGGGGAGGGAAAATGGCTAATTGAGCCCAATTTGGACATTTCCACTTAGGGGCGTACTCACTTTTGTTGCCAATGTTTAGACATTAATGGCTGTGTGAAGTTATTTTGAGGGGACAGCAAATATACAATGTTATACAGGCTGTACACTCACTACTTTACATTGTAGCAGAGTGTCATTTCTTCAGGGGCCACTCCTTAGAATGCTTAGAATGTTAAATAGGAATCATAGTATTCTAGTGACAAATAGATAAATATAAACAGCAGAAAATATTTTAATAAATTATTATTACTACTGTCTTAATTTTAATGGTAGCTATCAATTAGTCACTGATTTACATAAAAAATCTTGGGACCACACCCTATAAAATAAAAATGTCTCTGGCTAAAACTGGGAGAGATGTACACTATGTACCACTAGAACCTCTGGCCGTGTAGTGGTTTGGAGAAGCTGCCTAAATGAAATGTGCATCAATATATTGTATCCTAAAAGTCAATAATAACAACAATAATCAGGGGAGCTTGGTGGCTGTCAACAAGATAAACTTACACATTTATCCATCCAAAGCATTTGTATGGGTGTTCATGAAAATGTGCATTATTCATATATCGCTGTCTGGAACATAACAGTGGCCCAATGTTTTATGAGTTTGGGATATTCATCTTTTTCTGTAATAGGAGTTACAGTGTTCATGCACTAGGTGGTACTGGTTGTGCAGCTGTATGGGTATATACATACATACAAAGAAACTTGTCAGGCTTGATAAATATTATTTTGTTTAATCTACAGCAATTTTTGAAAAAGGGTGTATGAGGATTATTAAACCTGAGGTTAATAAACATAGTGAGTTGGCCCCCCAGGGTCTCCTATGTAATAACAGGGACACCTTGGAGCCCCTGCCAGTTTAATACCCTCTACCACTCCACTGTACTTGAGGTGAGGGGAACAAGGTGAACACTAGATGCCTACACCAAGGTTTACAAGTGGGTACTGTGATCCCAATTGTTTTTCAGATTTTATGTGGTGTTATGTGAATGTGAGTTGTGTTATACTAGCTAACACTTGACTGACAACTCAACATTGTTAATATTGGCCCCAGAAGATATTGTTGTTTAATGTTTATTAAAGTGAACCTACCAACTGCCCTTAATTGAACCTTCCATCATGACATAATGGGGATATTTATTTTTCATTGTATGTTTTATTATGACTTATTAGTGCTGATAACACTAAGAAAAATGTAATGGTTTAATTTTGATGACCATTTAATAAATTACTTTATCCATATGAAGGTTTATTTTAGAAAGGTATGTTCTGTGTGGTAAACTTTTATACCGATACTGATGTATCTTTTGTGGTTAATGGCGACAGAAGCAAACAAAGCTGTGTGTTTAGTCAAGTAATTCCTCACAAATGAAGCAGAATAATTTTTCTAGGGATTATTGTCTCTTTACTTGACTGAGTTACCCAATACACCAGTTTGGCAGTCACATATAATATAATCACATTAGAAGTGTGGCAAAAGAAATGCCCAAATGTGTGATCTGGTCCAACCTGTCTAGAAAACCATCTTTTCTTGCTACACGGATGTTAGTATATCAGCCTGTTGGGATCATTCTCCTCCTGATATATTTATATGACATGGCTGCTCACGTGCAAACATTTTCAAGACTGGAAATCATCAAGGGACTTCAAGGTAGCTGATGTAATGCTTCAGAGCCTTCTATGTTCCCTGCCCTGAAGCAGCACAGACATCTGTTTTGCGTTACACATGAAAACAACTTGGTTCAGAATTTAATAAGATGGCTACACGATTTCACATTATAATATAATATACTTATATATATATGGTCAGGACACATAAGCTCCGCTGATTGAAAAACTAATTTACAATTTTCATACCACTAAAAATGTTTTATGATTATATAATGTATTCATCTAGGCTGGAAAAGCTTGTCATGGCATTGGATATTTCTATTCCAGGACAAATATAACAATTTTTCACCATATTTATTTTATAGTAAATTAGATTATATGAACAAAATAATATCTAAAGAAAAAAACTATATATTATATATATACAATTTGTGTGTGGGTACACTAAATGGAAAGAAGAAAATGTTAAAACAGCCTTGGTCACGAGGGGTTAAAGGAGGTGTGGCAGGGGAAGTCTCTAGGTTTCTTCTTCTGGGTCGTGGAAGCAGGGTCCTACGTCCACTCCCATTTCGCCCTCAAATGGGGGTGTGTCCAGCGACATCAGCAGGAACACTGACACACCCACTGTCAGGCCCTGGGCCAGCAGGTCTGGTAGGAGCCCAGTTGCAGGGGATACGAGGGGCTCTGTCTGTACCCCTTGATGCATCATGACTGGTAGGAGGGTACATACAGAAAAGCAGGACTGGAATCAAAGAATAAAGGGGAACTGTGGTGAGGACAGGGGAACTCAGAGTGGCAGGGCACACGGCTTGGAAGCCCTCAGGCAGGGCACACAGCCAGGAAACAGCTGGACAGGTAGGTGAGTCTGGGACGTGCCGGGGTCTGGTACACTGCTTCTAGTTATTTAAATGCAAATATTATTTATTAAGCACATTGAGAGGTTAAATTACTTTGTTCCCAAAGCATTTTCATAAAAACGAGACTCCAATTTCTTGTAATGATGTGTCAGTACATTTGTTCCTGAGTCTTGAACCAGGAAGGGGTTCTGAACCTAACATGTATGTGTGCAGCAGTAGTTATTTCTGCATCAGCCTATGCAAATTACTGTATAGCCATTGTAAAGGTGACCTTCTTCACCCTAATAATTAATACAAAGTTGCACAATAGGAACAAAGACATTTATGTGAATGTGAACAATAGATTGCTATGCAATCGATGGAAAATAGTTCACACTAAAACCAAAATGCTAACTTCTGTGGAATACAGACCTTAAACCAAAACTTGAATAAAGTATTATGTTGGAATAAAATGTCATTGTCCAGTGGCGTAGATATGCAGAATGCTTCTTTGTCTGGTTCTGATGTGGCTTGCTGTCCAAATTCTTCAGCACAGTAATATCGAGAAAGCAAGAAATATGTAACAGCCTTCTTTATGATAACAGCTGCCAATGTACTGTGCAAGTCTCATATGCTAAACAATAGATATATTCAACAAACCACAGTCAAAGAAATTGGCATCTATGTAACACATTAAGATTCCTTGATATCTCTTTTTTATTTCATACTTTATTATTAATATTCTTTCCTGTTAATAGATAATACCATGTAAACAGGGAGCTATTGTTTAAAGGTTAAAAATGTAAATGTTTTGGATCCGAGTCTGCTATATAATTCTGCATGTGCAACTGAATCAATACTTCTGTACCCCTTGGGCATCAGTAACACCCTCTTGTCTGAGGATGTATGTGTGTGAGTGGATCTTTTCTTTAGTTAAGTCAATTTAAAACATGTGTGAACTGTGGGCAAGGAATAGACTCTTATTGGAAGCTGAAGTTTTGTTTTTTCAGTCTATGCTGCAGTCTTATTTAATGCATATTGAAGTTTATTTTGTATGAACTTCAGTACATTTTAAATATGAAAAAAATACATACATTTGTATGGTATTGGAATGAACTTCTGTCTCTTTTTCCTCGTATGTGGATGATTTTGCCGCCTGGGCATCTTCCTCAGGTCATTTTTTTCTTTAGGATCTGATCAGTCTATGCAACAAGCTCTAGACTCTAGGAAGATGGAAGTAAGGGTGTTAATGTGTAGTTTCATAGGTGTCCTTAAAGAGGTGGGTCTTGAGGGACTGAAGGCAGGGGGGAAAGACAGATAGGTCGGTGGAGGGCATTCCAGAGGATGGGGCAGCCCATGACAGATCTTGCAAGCATGCATGAGAACTAGAAATAAAAAAACAGGACAGTCGGAAATCATCGGATGAGCAGAGAGATCAGAGATCAGAGATGAGTGAGGAGATGTAAGTAGGGGAACTGTTATTAAGAGCTTTAAGTAAGGGTCAGGGTTTTGAAACGAACCCTGAAGCGCAAGGCATCCAGTGAAGAGACTGACAGAGGGGGAGGTGCTAGTAAAGTGACGTGTGACGAAAATGTGGATTGTAGAGGGGTGAGATGGGTATGAGGGAGACCAGCTAAGATAGGGTTACAATAGTAAGTAAAAATAAGTGCATGAACAAGAGCCTTAGGAACATCTAGTGTTAGGACGAATGCTGGCAATGTTCTTAAGATCAAGGGTGACACAAAGGTAGGAGGCATGAGTGGTTGGGGAGATGAACGCACCACTGATATTGACGGAAACTGTTGAGGGAATTAAAGGGAGGAAAGATAAGAAGTTTGGTTTTGGACAGATTGAGTCTTAGGAATCGTGCAGACATCCAGTTAAAGCTAGAGGCAAAGCAGTTAGTCACATGATCTAAGAGGGAGGGAGTTTCCCAACTGAGGTAGCGTAAAATGAGAACAGAAGGGTTCCTAGACGTAATCCTTGTAATACACCAAGTAAGAGGAATTGTTACTGGAGAGGGAGACACTGAAGGTATGATCAGAAAGGTAGGCTGTGAACCAGGATAGCAGTGTCAGGGAGACCAAGAACGCAAAGAGTTAGAAGGAGAAAAGGTTGGTTAAAAGCAACAAAAAGGTCCAGTAAGGTTAGCATAGAGTAGTGATCCTTGGATTTAGCAGTGAGTAAGTCATTGGTTACTTTAGTAAGGACGGTCTCACTGGAAAGTAGTTTGCGGAATCCAGATTGAAGAGGGTTTCTTAGAGTTAGTGTGAAGAAACATTGTTGGATGTTACAAAGTAGAGCCCGGATGCATGAATGAACACATTTGCTGTCATGGAACATACTATGAGAGACCTGGATTTGGGTAACAGGACACTCTTGTGAGTAGCCGTAGGCACGGATGAACAGGAGAGATGGAGAGTAGCTGAGGGCCAAACTCTATGGAGATCAGCACTCTAGGTATTCTCAGTCAGACGTAATACAGCCAGAACAGGATATCAGGGTTCGTGGATAGTCATCAGAAATAACCAGGGTCAGGACACCGGAGGTCACGGGTAGTCACTTAACAAAGTCAAGGTCAGGATACAGAGATCATAGATAATATATATCACAAAAAATATCCATGGAAAATGTTCAGTGCTGCAGAGAAGCAGAATAAACTACAAGGGTGCCACAGTACAACTGAGCACCGGCATTAAGGTCGTAAATAGCAGGAGGAAGCGGTCCACCTTATCAATATTCACGGGACAGCCACCGAGCATGCGGCAGCCTCACTCTGCAGGAAACCTGAGTGATATCATCCACCTGCCAAGCAGAAGAGGAGGATGCTTTTGGAGACCTCAGTTTCTTGCAGGTAAGTGCCTTACAGGTGTATACAATTTGTTCAAGAAGCCTGAAGGAGAGAGAAAGTAGAGAGATTGGACGGTCGTTGGACAGACCCGTCAGGTCCAGGGAGGGTAGCATGCTTGAAGGAGGATAGGACAGATGCAGTAGAAACGGAGAGGTTGAGGATATGAGCTAATGTAGGGACAGGATTAGATTAACTATTAATTTTTTATTAATAGTTTTCAAAAACGTGCTGTTTTCTTTAAGTTCTACATTTTGCATATTTTCAGACATTGGTATATGTCATAGCTCTGTTACCTTGGCTCCATCTAAAAGACAATCACTCTGACGCCTTACTATTCTGTCTTGTG